>NW_028319707.1:0-300000 GCF_062004578.1 Staurois parvus
CACCAGACCGACACCGTCACTAGCGAGGATGACACCAGACCGACACCGTCACGAGGCGAGGCTGACACCAGACCGACACCGTCACGAGGAGAGGCTGACACCAGACTGAAACCGTCACTAGCGAGGCTGACTCCAGACCGACACCGTCACGAGGAGAGGCTGACACCAGACTGAAACCGTCACTAGCGAGGCTGACACCAGACTGACACCGTCACGAGGAGAGGCTGATACCAGACCGACACCGTCACGAGGAGAGGCTGACACCAGACTGAAACCGTCACTAGCGAGGCTGACACCAGACTGACACCGTCACGAGGAGAGGCTGACACCAGACTGACACCGTCACGAGGAGAGGCTGACACCAGACTGAAACCGTCACTAGCGAGGCTGACACCAGACTGACACCGTCACTAGCGAGGCTGACACCAGACTGACACCGTCACGAGGAGAGGCCTGACACCAGACCGACCCCGTCACGAGGAGAGGCTGACACCAGACCGACACCGTCACGAGGAGAGGCTGACACCAGACCGACCCCGTCACGAGGCGAGGATGACAACAGACCGACACCGTCACTAGCGAGCATAACACCAGACCGACACCGTCACGAGGCGAGGCTGACACCAGACTGAAACCGTCACTAGCGAGGCTGACACCAGACCGACCCCGTCACGAGGAGAGGCTGACACCAGACCGACCCCGTCACGAGGCGAGGATGACAACAGACCGACACCGTCACTAGCGAGCATAACACCAGACCGACACCGTCACGAGGCGAGGCTGACACCAGACTGAAACCGTCACTAGCGAGGCTGACACCAGACCGACCCCGTCACGAGGAGAGGCTGACACCAGACCGACACCGTCACGAGGAGAGGCTGACACCAGACCGACACCGTCACGAGGAGAGGCTGACACCAGACTGACCCCGTCACTAGCGAGGCTGACACCAGACCGACCCCGTCACGAGGCGAGGATGACACCAGACCGACACCGTCACTAGCGAGGATGACACCAGACCGACACCGTCACGAGGCGAGGCTGACACCAGACCGACACCGTCATGAGGAGAGGCTGACACCAGACTGAAACCGTCACTAGCGAGGCTGACACCAGACTGACACCGTCACTAGCGAGGCTGACACCAGACCGACACCGTCACGAGGAGAGGCTGACACCAGACCGACCCCGTCACTAGCGAGGCAGACACCAGACTTACACCGTCACGAGGAGAGGCTGACACCAGACTGAAACCGTCACTAGCGAGGCTGACACCAGACCGACCCCGTCACGAGGAGAGGCTGACACCAGACCGACACCGTCACGAGGAGAGGCTGACACCAGACCGACACCGTGACGAGGAGAGGCTGACACCAGACCCGACCCCGTCACTAGCGAGGCTGACACCAGACCGACCCCGTCACGAGGCGAGGATGACACCAGACCGACACCGTCACTAGCGAGGATGACACCAGACTGACACCGTCACGAGGCGAGGCTGACACCAGACCGACACCGTCACGAGGAGAGGCTGACACCAGACTGAAACCGTCACTAGCGAGGCTGACACTAGACTGACACCGTCACGAGGAGAGGCTGACACCAGACTGACACCGTCACGAGGAGAGGCTGACACCAGACTGAAACCGTCACTAGCGAGGCTGACACCAGACTGACACCGTCACTAGCGAGGCTGACTCCAGACCGACACCGTCACGAGGAGAGGCTGACACCAGACCGAAACCGTCACTAGCGAGGCTGACACCAGACCGACCCCCGTCACGGAGGAGAGGCTGACACCAGACCGACCCCGTCACGAGGAGAGGCTGACACCAGACCGACACCGTCACGAGGAGAGGCTGACACCAGACCGACACCGTCACGAGGCGAGGCTGACACCAGACTGAAACCGTCACTAGCGAGGCTGACACCAGACCGACCCCGTCACGAGGAGAGGCTGACACCAGACCGACCCCGTCACGAGGAGAGGCTGACACCAGACCAACACCGTCACGAGGAGAGGCTGACACCAGACCGACACCGTCACGAGGCGAGGCTGACACCAGACCGACACCGTCACGAGGCGAGGCTGACACCAGACCGACACCGTCACAAGGCGAGGCTGACACCAGACCGACACCGTCACGAGGCGAGGCTGACACCAGACCGACACCGTCACTAGCGAGGCTGACACCAGACCGACCCCGTCACTAGCGAGGCTGACACCAGACCGACACCGTCACGAGGAGAGGCTGACACCAGACTGAAACCGTCACTAGCGAGGCTGACACCAAACTGGACACCGTCACGAGGAGAGGCTGATACCAGACCGACACCGTCACAAGGAGAGGCTGACACCAGACTGAAACCGTCACTAGCGAGGCTGACACCAGACTGACACCGTCACGAGGAGAGGCTGACACCAGACCGACCCCGTCACGAGGAGAGGCTGACACCAGACCCGACCCCGTCACGAGGCGAGGATGACCCCAGACCGACACCGTCACTAGCGAGGATGACACCAGACCGACACCGTCACGAGGAGAGGCTGACACCAGACCGAAACCGTCACTAGCGAGGCTGACACCAGACCGACCCCTGTCACGAGGAGAGGCTGACACCAGACGGACCCCGTCACGAGGAGAGGCTGACACCAGACCGACACCGTCACGAGGAGAGGCTGACACCAGACCGACCCCGTCACTAGCGAGGCAGACACCAGACTGACACCGTCACGAGGAGAGGCTGACACCAGACTGAAACCGTCACTAGCGAGGCATACACCAGACCGACCCCGTCACGAGGAGAGGCTGACACCAGACCGACACCGTCACTAGCGTGGCTGACACCAGACCGACCCGTCACGAGGCGAGGATGACACCAGACCGACACCGTCACTAGCGAGGATGACACCAGACCGACACCGTCACGAGGCGAGGCTGACACCAGACCGACACCGTCACGAGGCGAGGCTGACACCAGACCGACACCGTCACGAGGCGAGGCTGACACCAGACCGACCCCGTCACTAGCGAGGCTGACACCAGACCGACACCGTCACTAGCGAGGCTAACACCAGACCGACACCGTCATGAGGCGAGGCTGACACCAGACTGATACCGTCACTAGCGAGGCTGACACCAGACTGACACCGTCACGAGGAGAGGCTGACACCAGACTGACACTGTCACGAGGAGAGGCTGACACCAGACTGAAACCGTCACTAGCGAGGCTGACACCAGACCGACACCGTCACGAGGAGAGGCTGACACCAGACTGACCCCGTCACTAGCGAGGCTGACACCAGACCGACCCCGTCACGAGGCGAGGATGACACCAGACCGACACCATCACTAGCGAGGATGACACCAGACCGACACCGTCACGAGGAGAGGCTGACACCAGACCGAAACCGTCACTAGCGAGGCTGACACCAGACCGACCCCCGTCACGAGGAGAGGCTGACACCAAACCGACCCCGTCACTAGCGAGGCAGACACCAGACTGACACCGTCACGAGGAGAGGCTGACACCAGACTGAAACCGTCACTAGCGAGGCTGACACCAGACCGACCCCGTCACGAGGAGAGGCTGACACCAGACCGACACCGTCACGAGGAGAGGCTGACACCAGACCGACACCGTCACGAGGAGAGGCTGACACCAGACTGACCCCGTCACTAGCGAGGCTGACACCAGACCGACCCCGTCACGAGGCGAGGATGACACCAGACCGACACCGTCACTAGCGAGGATGACACCAGACCGACACCGTCACGAGGCGAGGCTGACACCAGACCGACACCGTCACGAGGAGAGGCTGACACCAGACTGAAACCGTCACTAGCGAGGCTGACACCAGACTGACACCGTCACTAGCGAGGCTGACACCAGACCGACACCGTCACGAGGAGAGGCTGACACCAGACCGACCCCGTCACTAGCGAGGCTGACACCAGACCGACCCCGTCACGAGGCGAGGATGACACCAGACCGACACCGTCACTAGCGAGGATGACACCAGACCGACACCGTCACGAGGCGAGGCTGACACCAGACCGACACCGTCACGAGGAGAGGCTGACACCAGACTGAAACCGTCACTAGCGAGGCTGACTCCAGACCGACACCGTCACGAGGAGAGGCTGACACCAGACTGAAACCGTCACTAGCGAGGCTGACACCAGACTGACACCGTCACGAGGAGAGGCTGATACCAGACCGACACCGTCACGAGGAGAGGCTGACACCAGACTGAAACCGTCACTAGCGAGGCTGACACCAGACTGACACCGTCACGAGGAGAGGCTGACACCAGACTGACACCGTCACGAGGAGAGGCTGACACCAGACTGAAACCGTCACTAGCGAGGCTGACACCAGACTGACACCGTCACTAGCGAGGCTGACACCAGACTGACACCGTCACGAGGAGAGGCTGACACCAGACCGACCCCGTCACGAGGAGAGGCTGACACCAGACCGACACCGTCACGAGGAGAGGCTGACACCAGACCGACCCCGTCACGAGGCGAGGATGACAACAGACCGACACCGTCACTAGCGAGCATAACACCAGACCGACACCGTCACGAGGCGAGGCTGACACCAGACTGAAACCGTCACTAGCGAGGCTGACACCAGACCGACCCCGTCACGAGGAGAGGCTGACACCAGACCGACCCCGTCACGAGGCGAGGATGACAACAGACCGACACCGTCACTAGCGAGCATAACACCAGACCGACACCGTCACGAGGCGAGGCTGACACCAGACTGAAACCGTCACTAGCGAGGCTGACACCAGACCGACCCCGTCACGAGGCGAGGCTGACACCAGACCGACACCGTCACGAGGCGAGGCTGACACCAGACCGACACCGTCACGAGGCGAGGCTGACACCAGACCGACACCGTCTCGAGGCGAGGCTGACACCAGACCGACACCGTCACTAGCGAGGCTGACACCAGACCGACCCCGTCACTAGCGAGGCTGACACCAGACTGACACCGTCACTAGCGAGGCTGACACCAGACCGACACCGTCACGAGGAGAGGCTGACACCAGACCGAAACCGTCACTAGCGAGGCTGACACCAGACCGACCCCCGTCACGAGGAGAGGCTGACACCAGACCGACCCCGTCACGAGGAGAGGCTGACACCAGACCGACACCGTCACGAGGAGAGGCTGACAACAGACCAACCCCGTCACGAGGCGAGGATGACAACAGACCGACACCGTCACTAGCGAGCATAACACCAGACCGACACCGTCACGAGGAGAGGCTGACACCAGACCGACACCGTCACGAGGCGAGGCTGACACCAGACCGACACCGTCACGAGGCGAGGCTGACACCAGACCGACACCGTCACGAGGCGAGGCTGACACCAGACCGACCCCGTCACGAGGCGAGGATGACCCCAGACCGACACCGTCACGAGGAGAGGCTGACACCAGACCGAAACCGTCACTAGCGAGGCTGACACCAGACCGACCCCTGTCACGAGGAGAGGCTGACACCAGACCGACACCCTCACTAGCGAGGATGACACCAGACCGACACCGTCACGAGGCGAGGATGACACCAGACCGACACCGTCACTAGCGAGGATGACACCAGACCGACCCCCGTCACGAGGAGAGGCTGACACCAGACCGACCCCGTCACGAGGAGAGGCTGACACCAGACCGACCCCGTCACGAGGAGAGGCTGACACCAGACGGACCCCGTCACGAGGAGAGGCTGACACCAGACCGACACCGTCACGAGGAGAGGCTGACACCAGACCGACCCCGTCACTAGCGAGGCAGACACCAGACTGATACCGTCACTAGCGAGGCTGACACCAGACTGACACCGTCACGAGGAGAGGCTGACACCAGACTGACACCGTCACGAGGAGAGGCTGACACCAGACTGAAACTGTCACTAGCGAGGCTGACACCAGACCGACACCGTCACGAGGAGAGGCTGACACCAGACCGATCCCGTCACTAGCGAGGCTGACACCAGACCGACCCCGTCACGAGGCGAGGATGACACCAGACCGACACCGTCACTAGCAAGGATGACACCAGACCGACACCGTCACGAGGAGAGGCTGACACCAGACCGAAACAGTCACTAGCGAGGCTGACACCAGACCGACCCCCGTCACGAGGAGAGGCTGACACCAAACCGACCCCGTCACTAGCGAGGCAGACACCAGACTGACACCGTCACGAGGAGAGGCTGACACCAGACTGAAACCGTCACTAGCGAGGCTGACACCAGACCGACCCCGTCACGAGGAGAGGCTGACACCAGACCGACACCGTCACGAGGAGAGGCTGACACCAGACCGACACCGTCACGAGGAGAGGCTGACACCAGACTGACCCCGTCACTAGCGAGGCTGACACCAGACCGACCCCGTCACGAGGCGAGGATGACACCAGACCGACACCGTCACTAGCGAGGATGACACCAGACCGACACCGTCACGAGGCGAGGCTGACACCAGACCGACACCGTCACGAGGAGAGGCTGACCCCAGACTGAAACCGTCACTAGCGAGGCTGACACCAGACTGACACCGTCACTAGCGAGGCTGACACCAGACCGACACCGTCACGAGGAGAGGCTGACACCAGACCGACCCCGTCACTAGCGAGGCAGACACCAGACTGACACTGTCACGAGGAGAGGCTGACACCAGACTGTAACCGTCACTAGCGAGGCTGACACCAGACCGACCCCGTCACGAGGAGAGGCTGACACCAGACCGACACCGTCACGAGGAGAGGCTGACACTAGACCGACCCCGTCACTAGCGAGGCTGACACCAGACCGACCCCGTCACGAGGCGAGGATGACACCAGACCGACACCGTCACTAGCGAGGATGACACCAGACCGACACCGTCACGAGGCGAGGCTGACACCAGACCGACACCGTCACGAGGAGAGGCTGACACCAGACTGAAACCGTCACTAGCGAGGCTGACACCAGACTGACACCGTCACGAGGAGAGGCTGACACCAGACTGACACCGTCACGAGGAGAGGCTGACACCAGACTGAAACCGTCACTAGCGAGGCTGACACCAGACCGTCACGAGGAGAGGCTGACACCAGACCGACCCCGTCACTAGCGAGGCTGACACCAGACCGACCCCGTCACGAGGCGAGGATGACACCAGACCGACACCGTCACTAGCGAGGATGACACCAGACCGACACCGTCACGAGGAGAGGCTGACACCAGACCGAAACCGTCACTAGCGAGGCTGACACCAGACCGACCCCCGTCACGAGGAGAGGCTGACACCAAACCGACCCCGTCACTAGCGAGGCAGACACCAGACTGACACCGTCACGAGGAGAGGCTGACACCAGACTGAAACCGTCACTAGCGAGGCTGACACCAGACCGACCCCGTCACGAGGAGAGGCTGACACCAGACCGACACCGTCACGAGGAGAGGCTGACACCAGACCGACACCGTCACGAGGAGAGGCTGACACCAGACCGACCCCGTCACGAGGAGAGGCTGACACCAGACCGACACCGTCACGAGGAGAGGCTGACACCAGACCGACACCGTCACGAGGAGAGGCTGACACCAGACTGACCCCGTCACTAGCGAGGCTGACACCAGACCGACCCCGTCACGAGGCGAGGATGACACCAGACCGACACCGTCACTAGCGAGGATGACACCAGACCGACACCGTCACGAGGCGAGGCTGACACCAGACCGACACCGTCATGAGGAGAGGCTGACACCAGACTGAAACCGTCACTAGCGAGGCTGACACCAGACTGACACCGTCACTAGCGAGGCTGACACCAGACCGACACCGTCACGAGGAGAGGCTGACACCAGACCGACCCCGTCACTAGCGAGGCAGACACCAGACTTACACCGTCACGAGGAGAGGCTGACACCAGACTGAAACCGTCACTAGCGAGGCTGACACCAGACCGACCCCGTCACGAGGAGAGGCTGACACCAGACCGACACCGTCACGAGGAGAGGCTGACACCAGACCGACACCGTGACGAGGAGAGGCTGACACCAGACCGACCCCGTCACTAGCGAGGCTGACACCAGACCGACCCCGTCACGAGGCGAGGATGACACCAGACCGACACCGTCACTAGCGAGGATGACACCAGACTGACACCGTCACGAGGCGAGGCTGACACCAGACCGACACCGTCACGAGGAGAGGCTGACACCAGACTGAAACCGTCACTAGCGAGGCTGACACTAGACTGACACCGTCACGAGGAGAGGCTGACACCAGACTGACACCGTCACGAGGAGAGGCTGACACCAGACTGAAACCGTCACTAGCGAGGCTGACACCAGACTGACACCGTCACTAGCGAGGCTGACTCCAGACCGACACCGTCACGAGGAGAGGCTGACACCAGACCGAAACCGTCACTAGCGAGGCTGACACCAGACCGACCCCCGTCACGAGGAGAGGCTGACACCAGACCGACCCCGTCACGAGGAGAGGCTGACACCAGACCGACACCGTCACGAGGAGAGGCTGACACCAGACCGACACCGTCACGAGGCGAGGCTGACACCAGACTGAAACCGTCACTAGCGAGGCTGACACCAGACCGACCCCGTCACGAGGAGAGGCTGACACCAGACCGACCCCGTCACGAGGAGAGGCTGACACCAGACCGACACCGTCACGAGGAGAGGCTGACACCAGACCGACACCGTCACGAGGCGAGGCTGACACCAGACCGACACCGTCACGAGGCGAGGCTGACACCAGACCGACACCGTCACAAGGCGAGGCTGACACCAGACCGACACCGTCACGAGGCGAGGCTGACACCAGACCGACACCGTCACTAGCGAGGCTGACACCAGACCGACCCCGTCACTAGCGAGGCTGACACCAGACCGACACCGTCACGAGGAGAGGCTGACACCAGACTGAAACCGTCACTAGCGAGGCTGACACCAGACTGACACCGTCACGAGGAGAGGCTGATACCAGACCGACACCGTCACAAGGAGAGGCTGACACCAGACTGAAACCGTCACTAGCGAGGCTGACACCAGACTGACACCGTCACGAGGAGAGGCTGACACCAGACCGACCCCGTCACGAGGAGAGGCTGACACCAGACCGACCCCGTCACGAGGCGAGGATGACCCCAGACCGACACCGTCACTAGCGAGGATGACACCAGACCGACACCGTCACGAGGAGAGGCTGACACCAGACCGAAACCGTCACTAGCGAGGCTGACACCAGACCGACCCCTGTCACGAGGAGAGGCTGACACCAGACGGACCCCGTCACGAGGAGAGGCTGACACCAGACCGACACCGTCACGAGGAGAGGCTGACACCAGACCGACCCCGTCACTAGCGAGGCAGACACCAGACTGACACCGTCACGAGGAGAGGCTGACACCAGACTGAAACCGTCACTAGCGAGGCATACACCAGACCGACCCCGTTACGAGGAGAGGCTGACACCAGACCGACACCGTCACTAGCGTGGCTGACACCAGACCGACCCGTCACGAGGCGAGGATGACACCAGACCGACACCGTCACTAGCGAGGATGACACCAGACCGACACCGTCACGAGGCGAGGCTGACACCAGACCGACACCGTCACGAGGCGAGGCTGACACCAGACCGACACCGTCACGAGGCGAGGCTGACACCAGACCGACCCCGTCACTAGCGAGGCTGACACCAGACCGACACCGTCACTAGCGAGGCTAACACCAGACCGACACCGTCATGAGGCGAGGCTGACACCAGACTGATACCGTCACTAGCGAGGCTGACACCAGACTGACACCGTCACGAGGAGAGGCTGACACCAGACTGACACTGTCACGAGGAGAGGCTGACACCAGACTGAAACCGTCACTAGCGAGGCTGACACCAGACCGACACCGTCACGAGGAGAGGCTGACACCAGACTGACCCCGTCACTAGCGAGGCTGACACCAGACCGACCCCGTCACGAGGCGAGGATGACACCAGACCGACACCATCACTAGCGAGGATGACACCAGACCGACACCGTCACGAGGAGAGGCTGACACCAGACCGAAACCGTCACTAGCGAGGCTGACACCAGACCGACCCCCGTCACGAGGAGAGGCTGACACCAAACCGACCCCGTCACTAGCGAGGCAGACACCAGACTGACACCGTCACGAGGAGAGGCTGACACCAGACTGAAACCGTCACTAGCGAGGCTGACACCAGACCGACCCCGTCACGAGGAGAGGCTGACACCAGACCGACACCGTCACGAGGAGAGGCTGACACCAGACCGACACCGTCACGAGGAGAGGCTGACACCAGACTGACCCCGTCACTAGCGAGGCTGACACCAGACCGACCCCGTCACGAGGCGAGGATGACACCAGGCCGACACCGTCACTAGCGAGGATGACACCAGACCGACACCGTCACGAGGCGAGGCTGACACCAGACCGACACCGTCACGAGGAGAGGCTGACACCAGACTGAAACCGTCACTAGCGAGGCTGACACCAGACTGACACCGTCACTAGCGAGGCTGACACCAGACCGACACCGTCACGAGGAGAGGCTGACACCAGACCGACCCCGTCACTAGCGAGGCTGACACCAGACCGACCCCGTCACGAGGCGAGGATGACACCAGACCGACACCGTCACTAGCGAGGATGACACCAGACCGACACCGTCACGAGGCGAGGCTGACACCAGACCGACACCGTCACGAGGAGAGGCTGACACCAGACTGAAACCGTCACTAGCGAGGCTGACTCCAGACCGACACCGTCACGAGGAGAGGCTGACACCAGACTGAAACCGTCACTAGCGAGGCTGACACCAGACTGACACCGTCACGAGGAGAGGCTGATACCAGACCGACACCGTCACGAGGAGAGGCTGACACCAGACTGAAACCGTCACTAGCGAGGCTGACACCAGACTGACACCGTCACGAGGAGAGGCTGACACCAGACTGACACCGTCACGAGGAGAGGCTGACACCAGACTGAAACCGTCACTAGCGAGGCTGACACCAGACTGACACCGTCACTAGCGAGGCTAACACCAGACTGACACCGTCACGAGGAGAGGCTGACACCAGACCGACCCCGTCACGAGGAGAGGCTGACACCAGACCGACACCGTCACGAGGAGAGGCTGACACCAGACCGACCCCGTCACGAGGCGAGGATGACAACAGACCGACACCGTCACTAGCGAGCATAACACCAGACCGACACCGTCACGAGGCGAGGCTGACACCAGACTGAAACCGTCACTAGCGAGGCTGACACCAGACCGACCCCGTCACGAGGAGAGGCTGACACCAGACCGACCCCGTCACGAGGCGAGGATGACAACAGACCGACACCGTCACTAGCGAGCATAACACCAGACCGACACCGTCACGAGGCGAGGCTGACACCAGACTGAAACCGTCACTAGCGAGGCTGACACCAGACCGACCCCGTCACGAGGAGAGGCTGACACCAGACCGACACCGTCACGAGGAGAGGCTGACACCAGACCGACACCATCACGAGGAGAGGCTGACACCAGACCGACACCGTCACGAGGCGAGGCTGACACCAGACCGACACCGTCACGAGGCGAGGCTGACACCAGACCTACACCGTCACGAGGCGAGGCTGACACCAGACCGACCCCGTCACGAGGCGAGGATGACCCCAGACCGACACCGTCACTAGCGAGGATGACACCAGACCGACACCGTCACGAGGAGAGGCTGACACCAGACCGAAACCGTCACTAGCGAGGCTGACACCAGACCGACCCCCGTCACGAGGAGAGGCTGACACCAAACCGACCCCGTCACGAGGAGAGGCTGACACCAGACCGACACCGTCACTAGCAAGGATGACACCAGACCGACACCGTCACGAGGCGAGGATGACACCAGACCGACACCGTCACTAGCGAGGATGACACCAGACCGACCCCCGTCACGAGGAGAGGCTGACACCAGACCGACACCGTCACTAGCGAGGCTGACACCAGACCGACACCGTCACGAGGCGAGGCTGACACCAGACCGACCCCGTCACGAGGAGAGGCTGACACCAGACCGACCCCGTCACGAGGAGAGGCTGACACCAGACGGACCCCGTCACGAGGAGAGGCTGACACCAGACCGACACCGTCACGAGGAGAGGCTGACACCAGACCGACCCCGTCACTAGCGAGGCAGACACCAGACTGACACCGTCACGAGGAGAGGCTGACACCAGACTGAAACCGTCACTAGAGAGGCTGACACCAGACCGACCCCGTCACGAGGAGAGGCTGACACCAGACCGACCCCGTCACTAGCGAGGCTGACACCAGACCGACCCCGTCACTAGCGAGGCTGACACCAGACCGACCCCGTCACTAGCGAGGCTGACACCAGACTGATACCGTCACTAGCGAGGCTGACACCAGACTGACACCGTCACGAGGAGAGGCTGACACCAGACTGACACCGTCACGAGGAGAGGCTGACACCAGACTGAAACCGTCACTAGCGAGGCTAACACCAGACTGACACCGTCACTAGCGATGCTGACACCAGACCGACACCGTCACGAGGCGAGGCTGACACCAGACTGATACCGTCACTAGCGAGGCTGACACCAGACTGACACCGTCACGAGGAGAGGCTGACACCAGACTGACACCGTCACGAGGAGAGGCTGACACCAGACTGAAACCGTCACTAGCGAGGCTAACACCAGACTGACACCGTCACTAGCGAGGCTGACACCAGACCGACACCGTCACGAGGAGAGGCTGACACCAGACCGACCCCGTCACTAGCGAGGCTGACACCAGACCGACCCCGTCACGAGGCGAGGATGACACCAGACCGACACCGTCACTAGCGAGGATGACACCAGACCGACACCGTCACGAGGAGAGGCTGACACCAGACCGAAACCGTCACTAGCGAGGCTGACACCAGACCGACCCCCGTCACGAGGAGAGGCTGACACCAAACCGACCCCGTCACGAGGAGAGGCTGACACCAGACTGACACCGTCACGAGGAGAGGCTGACACCAGACTGACACCGTCACGAGGAGAGGCTGACACCAGACTGAAACCGTCACTAGCGAGGCTAACACCAGACTGACACCGTCACTAGCGAGGCTGACACCAGACCGACCCCGTCACGAGGAGAGGCTGACACCAGACCGACACCGTCACGAGGAGAGGCTGACACCAGACCGACCCCGTCACGAGGCGAGGATGACAACAGACCGACACCGTCACTAGCGAGCATAACACCAGACCCGACACCGTCACGAGGCGAGGCTGACACCAGACTGAAACAGTCACTAGCGAGGCTGACACCAGACCGACCCCGTCACGAGGAGAGGCTGACACCAGACCGACCCCGTCACGAGGAGAGGATGACACCAGACCGACACCGTCAGGAGGAGAGGCTGACACCAGACCGACACCGTCACGAGGCGAGGCTGACACCAGACCGACACCGTCACGAGGCGAGGCTGACACCAGACCGACCCCGTCACGAGGCGAGGATGACCCCAGACCGACACCGTCACTAGCGAGGCAGACACCAGACCGACACCGTCACGAGGAGAGGCTGACACCAGACTGAAACCGTCACTAGCGAGGCTGACACCAGACTGACACCGTCACGAGGAGAGGCTGACACCAGACTGACACCGTCACGAGGAGAGGCTGACACCAGACTGAAACCGTCACTAGCGAGGCTGACACCAGACCGACACCGTCACGAGGAGAGGCTGACACCAGACCGACCCCGTCACTAGCGAGGCTGACACCAGACCGACCCCATCACGAGGCGAGGATGACACCAGACCGACACCGTCACTAGCGAGGATGACACCAGACCGACACCGTCACGAGGAGAGGCTGACACCAGACCGAAACCGTCACTAGCGAGGCTGACACCAGACCGACCCCCGTCACGAGGAGAGGCTGACACCAAACCGACCCCGTCACTAGCGAGGCAGACACCAGACTGACACCGTCACGAGGAGAGGCTGACACCAGACTGAAACCGTCACTAGCGAGGCTGACACCAGACCGACCCCGTCACGAGGAGAGGCTGACACCAGACCGACACCGTCACGAGGAGAGGCTGACACCAGACCGACACCGTCACGAGGAGAGGCTGACACCAGACCGACACCGTCACGAGGCGAGGCTGACAACAGACCGACACCGTCATGAGGAGAGGCTGACACCAGACTGAAACCGTCACTAGCGAGGCTGACACCAGACTGACACCGTCACTAGCGAGGCTGACACCAGACCGACACCGTCACGAGGAGAGGCTGACACCAGACCGACCCCGTCACTAGCGAGGCTGACACCAGACTGACACCGTCACGAGGAGAGGCTGACACCAGACTGAAACCGTCACTAGCGAGGCTGACACCAGACCGACCCCGTCACGAGGAGAGGCTGACACCAGACCGACACTGTCACGAGGAGAGGCTGACACCAGACCGACACCGTCACGAGGAGAGGCTGACACCAGACCGACCCCGTCACTAGCGAGGCTGACACCAGACCGACCCCGTCACGAGGCGAGGATGACACCAGACCGACACCGTCACTAGCGAGGATGACACCAGACCGACACCGTCACGAGGCGAGGCTGACACCAGACCGACACCGTCACGAGGAGAGGCTGACACCAGACTGAAACCGTCACTAGCGAGGCTGACACTAGACTGACACCGTCACGAGGAGAGGCTGACACCAGACTGACACCGTCACGAGGAGAGGCTGACACCAGACTGAAACCGTCACTAGCGAGGCTGACACCAGACTGACACCGTCACTAGCGAGGCTGACTCCAGACCGACACCGTCACGAGGAGAGGCTGACACCAGACCGAAACCGTCACTAGCGAGGCTGACACCAGACCGACCCCCGTCACGAGGAGAGGCTGACACCAGACCGACACCGTCACGAGGCGAGGCTGACACCAGACCGACACCGTCACTAGCGAGGCTGACACCAGACCGACCCCGTCACTAGCGAGGCTGACACCAGACCGACACCGTCACGAGGAGAGGCTGACACCAGACTGAAACCGTCACTAGCGAGGCTGACACCAGACTGACACCGTCACGAGGAGAGGCTGATACCAGACCGACACCGTCACGAGGAGAGGCTGACACCAGACTGAAACCGTCACTAGCGAGGCTGACACCAGACTGACACCGTCACGAGGAGAGGCTGACACCAGACTGACACCGTCACGAGGAGAGGCTGACACCAGACCGACCCCGTCACGAGGCGAGGATGACACCAGACCGACACCGTCACTAGCGAGCATGACACCAGACCGACACCGTCACGAGGCGAGGCTGACACCAGACTGAAACCGTCACTAGCGAGGCTGACACCAGACCGACCCCGTCACGAGGAGAGGCTGACACCAGACCGACCCCGTCACGAGGCGAGGATGACCCGAGACCGACACCGTCACTAGCGAGGATGACACCAGACCGACACCGTCACGAGGAGAGGCTGACACCAGACCGAAACCGTCACTAGCGAGGCTGACACCAGACCGACCCCTGTCACGAGGAGAGGTTGACACCAGACGGACCCCGTCACGAGGAGAGGCTGACACCAGACCGACACCGTCACGAGGAGAGGCTGACACCAGACCGACCCCGTCACTAGTGAGGCAGACACCAGACTGACACCGTCACGAGGAGAGGCTGACACCAGACTGAAACCGTCACTAGCGAGGCTGACACCATACCGACCCCGTCACGAGGAGAGACTGACACCAGACCGACACCGTCACGAGGAGAGGCTGACACCAGACCGACACCGTCACTAGCGTGGCTGACACCAGACCGACCCGTCACGAGGCGAGGATGACACCAGACCGACACCGTCACTAGCGAGGATGACACCAGACCGACACCGTCACTAGCGAGGCTGACACCAGACTGACACCGTCACTAGCGAGGCTGACTCCAGACCGACACCGTCACGAGGAGAGGCTGACACCAGACCGAAACCGTCACTAGCGAGGCTGACACCAGACCGACCCCCGTCACGAGGAAAGGCTGACACCAGACCGACCCCGTCACGAGGAGAGGCTGACACCAGACCGACACCGTCACGAGGAGAGGCTGACACCAGACCGACACCGTCACGAGGCGAGGCTGACACCAGACTGAAACTGTCACTAGCGAGGCTGACACCAGACCGACCCCGTCACGAGGAGAGGCTGACACCAGACCGACACCGTCACGAGGCGAGGCTGACACCAGACCGACACCGTCACGAGGAGAGGCTGACACCAGACCGACACCGTCACGAGGAGAGGCTGACACCAAACCGACACCGTCACGAGGAGAGGCTGACACCAGACCGACCCCGTCACTAGCGAGGCTGACACCAGACCGACCCCGTCACGAGGCGAGGATGACACCAGACCGACACCGTCACTAGCGAGGATGACACCAGACCGACACCGTCACGAGGCGAGGCTGACACCAGACCGACACCGTCACGAGGAGAGGCTGACACCAGACTGAAACCGTCACTAGCGAGGCTGACACCAGACTGACACCGTCACGAGGAGAGGCTGACACCAGACTGACACCGTCACGAGGAGAGGCTGACACCAGACTGAAACCGTCACTAGCGAGGCTGACACCAGACTGACACCGTCACTAGCGAGGCTGACTCCAGACCGACACCGTCACGAGGAGAGGCTGACACCAGACCGAAACCGTCACTAGCGAGGCTGACACCAGACCGACCCCCGTCACGAGGAGAGGCTGACACCAGACCGACCCCGTCACGAGGAGAGGCTGACACCAGACCGACACCGTCACGAGGAGAGGCTGACACCAGACCGACCCCGTCACGAGGCGAGGATGACACCAGACCGACACCGTCACTAGCGAGCATGACACCAGACCGACACCGTCACGAGGAGAGGCTGACACCAGACCGAAACCGTCACTAGCGAGGCTGACACCAGACCGAAACCGTCACGAGGAGAGGCTGACACCAGACCGACCCCGTCACGAGGAGAGGCTGACACCAGACCGACACCGTCACGAGGAGAGGCTGACACCAGACCGACACCGTCACGAGGCGAGGCTGACACCAGACCGACACCGTCACGAGGCGAGGCTGACACCAGACCGACACCGTCACGAGGCGAGGCTGACACCAGACCGACACCGTCACGAGGCGAGGCTGACACCAGACCGACACCGTCACTAGCGAGGCTGACACCAGACCGACCCCGTCACTAGCGAGGCTGACAACAGACCGACACCGTCACGAGGAGAGGCTGACACCAGACTGAAACCGTCACTAGCGAGGCTGACACCAGACTGACACCGTCACGAGGAGAGGCTGACACCAGACTGACACCGTCACGAGGAGAGGCTGACACCAGACTGAAACCGTCACTAGCGAGGCTGACACCAGACTGACACCGTCACTAGCGAGGCTGACTCCAGACCGACACCGTCACGAGGAGAGGCTGACACCAGACCGAAACCGTCACTAGCGAGGCTGACACCAGACCGACCCCCGTCACGAGGAGAGGCTGACACCAGACCGACCCCGTCACGAGGAGAGGCTGACACCAGACCGACACCGTCACGAGGAGAGGCTGACACCAGACCGACCCCGTCACGAGGCGAGGATGACACCAGACCGACACCGTCACTAGCGAGCATGACACCAGACCGACACCGTCACGAGGAGAGGCTGACACCAGACCGAAACCGTCACTAGCGAGGCTGACACCAGACCGACACCGTCACGAGGCGAGGCTGACACCAGACCGACACCGTCACGAGGCGAGGCTGACACCAGACCGACACCGTCACGAGGCGAGGCTGACACCAGACCGACACCGTCACTAGCGAGGCTGACACCAGACCGACCCCGTCACTAGCGAGGCTGACACCAGACCGACACCGTCACGAGGAGAGGCTGACACCAGACTGAAACCGTCACTAGCGAGGCTGACACCAGACTGACACCGTCACGAGGAGAGTCTGACACCAGACCGACACCGTCACGAGGAGAGGCTGACACCAGACTGAAACCGTCACTAGCGAGGCTGACACCAGACTGACACCGTCACGAGGAGAGGCTGACACCAGACTGAAACCGTCACTAGCGAGGCTTACACCAGACTGACACCGTCACTAGCGAGGCTGACACCAGACCGACACCGTCACGAGGAGAGGCTGACACCAGACCGAAACCGTCACTAGCGAGGCTGACACCAGACCGACCCCCGTCACGAGGAGAGGCTGACACCAGACCGACCCCGTCACGAGGAGAGGCTGACACCAGACCGACACCGTCACGAGGAGAGGCTGACACCAGACCGACCCCGTCACGAGGCGAGGATGACAACAGACCGACACCGTCACTAGCGAGCATAACACCAGACCGACACCGTCACGAGGCGAGGCTGACACCAGACTGAAACCGTCACTAGCGAGGCTGACACCAGACCGACCCCGTCACGAGGAGAGGCTGACACCAGACCGACCCCGTCACGAGGAGAGGATGACACCAGACCGACACCGTCACGAGGAGAGGCTGACACCAGACCGACACCGTCACGAGGAGAGGCTGACACCAGACCGACACCGTCACGAGGAGAGGCTGACACCAGACCGACCCCGTCACTAGCGAGGCAGACACCAGACTGACACCGTCACGAGGAGAGGCTGACACCAGACTGAAACCGTCACTAGCGAGGCTGACACCAGACCGACCCCGTCACGAGGAGAGGCTGACACCAGACCGACACCGTCACGAGGAGAGGCTGACACCAGACCGACACCGTCACTAGCGAGCATGACACCAGACCGACACCGTCACGAGGCGAGGCTGACACCAGACTGAAAACGTCACTAGCGAGGCTGACACCAGACCGACCCCGTCACGAGGAGAGGCTGACACCAGACCGACACCGTCACGAGGAGAGGCTGACACCAGACCGACACCGTCACGAGGCGAGGCTGACACCAGACCGACACCGTCACGAGGCGAGGCTGACACCAGACCGACAACGTCACGAGGCGAGGCTGACACCAGACCGACACCGTCACGAGGCGAGGCTGACACCAGACCGACACCGTCACTAGCGAGGCTGACACCAGACCGACCCCGTCACTAGCGAGGCTGACACCAGACCGACACCGTCACGAGGAGAGGCTGACACCAGACTGAAACCGTCACTAGCGAGGCTGACACCAGACTGACACCGTCACGAGGAGAGGCTGACACCAGACCGACACCGTCACGAGGAGAGGCTGACACCAGACTGAAACCGTCACTAGCGAGGCTGACACCAGACTGACACCGTCACGAGGAGAGGCTGACACCAGACTGACACCGTCACGAGGAGAGGCTGACACCAGACTGAAACCGTCACTAGCGAGGCTGACACCAGACTGACACCGTCACTAGCGAGGCTGACACCAGACCGACACCGTCACGAGGAGAGGCTGACACCAGACCGAAACCGTCACTAGCGAGGCTGACACCAGACCTACCCCCGTCACGAGTAGAGGCTGACACCAGACCGACCCCGTCACGAGGAGAGGCTGACACCAGACCGACACCGTCACGAGGAGAGGCTGACACCAGACCGACCCCGTCACGAGGCGAGGATGACAACAGACCGACACCGTCACCAGCGAGCATAACACCAGACCGACACAGTCACGAGGCGAGGCTGACACCAGACTGAAACCGTCACTAGCGAGACTGACACCAGACCGACCCTGTCACGAGGAGAGGCTGACACCAGACCGACCCCGTCACGAGGAGAGGATGACACCAGACCGACACCGTCACGAGGAGAGGCTGACACCAGACCGACACCGTCACGAGGCGAGGCTGACACCAGACCGACACCGTCACGAGGCGAGGCTGACACCAGACCGACACCGTCACGAGGCGAGGCTGACACCAGACCGACCCCGTCACGAGGCGAGGATGACCCCAGACCGACACCGTCACTAGCGAGGATGACACCAGACCGACCCCCGTCACGAGGAGAGGCTGACACCAGACCGACCCCATCACGAGGAGAGGCTGACACCAGACTGAAACCGTCACTAGCGAGGCTGACACCAGACCGACCCCGTCACGAGGAGAGGCTGACACCAGACCGACCCCGTCACGAGGAGAGGCTGACACCAGACCGACACCGTCACGAGGAGAGGCTGACACCAGACCGACACCGTCACGAGGAGAGGCTGACACCAGACCGACCCCGTCACGAGGCGAGGATGACACCAGACCGACACCGTCACTAGCGAGGATGACACCAGACCGACACCGTCACGAGGCGAGGCTGACACCAGACCGACACCGTCACGAGGCGAGGCTGACACCAGACCGACACCGTCACGAGGAGAGGCTGACACCAGACTGAAACCGTCACTAGCGAGGCTGACACCAGACTGACACCGTCACGAGGAGAGGCTGACACCAGACCGACACCGTCACGAGGAGAGGCTGACACCAGACTGAAACCGTCACTAGCGAGGCTGACACCAGACTGACACCGTCACGAGGAGAGGCTGACACCAGACTGACACCGTCACGAGGAGAGGCTGACACCAGACTGAAACCGTCACTAGCGAGGCTGACACCAGACTGACACCGTCACTAGCGAGGCTGACACCAGACCGACACCGTCACGAGAAGAGGCTGACACCAGACCGAAACCGTCACTAGCGAGGCTGACACCAGACCTACCCCCGTCACGAGGAGAGGCTGACACCAGACCGACCCCGTCACGAGGAGAGGCTGACACCAGACCGACACCGTCACGAGGAGAGGCTGACACCAGACCGACCCCGTCACGAGGCGAGGATGACAACAGACCGACACCGTCACCAGCGAGCATAACACCAGACTGACACAGTCACGAGGCGAGGCTGACACCAGACTGAAACCGTCACTAGCGAGACTGACACCAGACCGACCCTGTCACGAGGAGAGGCTGACACCAGACCGACCCCGTCACGAGGAGAGGATGACACCAGACCGACACCGTCACGAGGAGAGGCTGACACCAGACCGACACCGTCACGAGGCGAGGCTGACACCAGACCGACACCGTCACGAGGCGAGGCTGACACCAGACCGACACCGTCACGAGGCGAGGCTGACACCAGACCGACCCCGTCACGAGGCGAGGATGACCCCAGACCGACACCGTCACTAGCGAGGATGACACCAGACCGACCCCCGTCACGAGGAGAGGCTGACACCAGACCGACCCCATCACGAGGAGAGGCTGACACCAGACTGAAACCGTCACTAGCGAGGCTGACACCAGACCGACCCCGTCACGAGGAGAGGCTGACACCAGACCGACCCCGTCACGAGGAGAGGCTGACACCAGACCGACACCGTCACGAGGAGAGGCTGACACCAGACCGACACCGTCACGAGGAGAGGCTGACACCAGACCGACCCCGTCACGAGGCGAGGATGACACCAGACCGACACCGTCACTAGCGAGGATGACACCAGACCGACACCGTCACGAGGCGAGGCTGACACCAGACCGACACCGTCACGAGGCGAGGCTGACACCAGACCGACACCGTCACGAGGCGAGGCTGACACCAGACCGACCCCGTCACTAGCGAGGCTGACACCAGACCGACCCCGTCACTAGCGAGGCTGACACCAGACCGACACCGTCACGAGGCGAGGCTGACACCAGACTGATACCGTCACTAGCGAGGCTGACACCAGACTGACACCGTCACGAGGAGAGGCTGACACCAGACTGACACCGTCACGAGGAGAGGCTGACACCAGACTGAAACCGTCACTAGCGAGGCTAACACCAGACTGACACCGTCACTAGCGAGGCTGACACCAGACCGACACCGTCACGAGGAGAGGCTGACACCAGACCGACCCCGTCACTAGCGAGGCTGACACCAGACCGACCCCGTCACGAGGCGAGGATGACACCAGACCGACACCGTCACTAGCGAGGATGACACCAGACCGACACCGTCACGAGGAGAGGCTGACACCAGACCGAAACCGTCACTAGCGAGGCTGACACCAGACCGACCCCCGTCACGAGGAGAGGCTGACACCAAACCGACCCCGTCACGAGGAGAGGCTGACACCAGACCGACACCGTCACTAGCGAGGATGACACCAGACCGACACCGTCACGAGGAGAGGCTGACACCAGACCGACCCCGTCACGAGGAGAGGCTGACACCAGACCGACACCGTCACTAGCGAGGCTGACACCAGACCGACACCGTCACGAGGCGAGGCTGACACCAGACCGACCCCGTCACGAGGAGAGGCTGACACCAGACCGACCCCGTCACGAGGAGAGGCTGACACCAGACGGACCCCGTCACGAGGAGAGGCTGACACCAGACCGACACCGTCACTAGCGAGGCTGACACCAGACCGACCCCGTCACTAGCGAGGCTGACACCAGACCGACACCGTCACGAGGAGAGGCTGACACCAGACTGAAACCGTCACTAGCGAGGCTGACACCAGACTGACACCGTCACTAGCGAGGCTGACACCAGACCGACCCCGTCACTAGCGAGGCTGACACCAGATGGACACCGTCACGAGGAGAGGCTGACACCAGACTGAAACCGTCACTAGCGAGGCTGACACCAGACTGACACCGTCAAGAGGAGAGGCTGACACCAGACCGACCCCGTCACGAGGAGAGGCTGACACCAGACCGACCCCGTCACTAGCGAGGCTGACACCAGACTGACACCGTCACGAGGAGAGGCTGACACCAGACGGACACCGTCACGAGGAGAGGCTGACACCAGACTGAAACCGTCACTAGCGAGGCTGACACCAGACTGACACCGTCACGAGGAGAGGCTGACACCAGACTGACACCGTCACGAGGAGTGGCTGACACCAGACTGAAACCGTCACTAGCGAGGCTGACACCAGACCGACACCGTCACGAGGAGAGGCTGACACCAGACTGAAACCGTCACTAGCGAGGCTGACACCAGACTGACACCGTCACTAGCGAGGCTGACACCAGACCGACCCCGTCACTAGCGAGGCTGACACCAGATGGACACCGTCACGAGGAGAGGCTGACACCAGACTGAAACCGTCACTAGCGAGGCTGACACCAGACTGACACCGTCAAGAGGAGAGGCTGACACCAGACCGACCCCGTCACGAGGAGAGGCTAACACCAGACCGACCCCGTCACTAGCGAGGCTGACACCAGACTGACACCGTCACGAGGAGAGGCTGACACCAGACGGACACCGTCACGAGGAGAGGCTGACACCAGACTGAAACCGTCACTAGCGAGGCTGACACCAGACTGACACCGTCACGAGGAGAGGCTGACACCAGACTGACACCGTCACGAGGAGTGGCTGACACCAGACTGAAACCGTCACTAGCGAGGCTGACACCAGACTGACACCGTCACGAGGAGAGGCTGACACCAGACTGACACCGTCACGAGGAGAGGCTGACACCAGACTGACACCGTCACTAGCGAGGCTGACACCAGACTGACACCGTCACTAGCGAGGCTGACACCAGACTGACACCGTCACGAGGAGAGGCTGACACCAGACCGAAACCGTCACTAGCGAGGCTGACACCAGACGGACCCTGTCACGAGGAGAGGCTGACACCAGACCGACACCGTCTCGAGGAGAGGCTGACACCAGACCGACACCGTCACGAGGAGAGGCTGACACCAGACCGACACCGTCACGAGGAGAGGCTGACACCAGACCGACACCGTCACGAGGAGAGGCTGACACCAGACCGACTCCGTCACTAGCGAGGCTGACACCAGACCGACACCGTCACGAGGCGAGGCTGACACCAGACCGACCCCGTCACTAGCGAGGCTGACGCCAGACCGACCCCGTCACTAGCGAGGCTGACACCAGACGGACACCGTCACGAGGAGAGGCTGACACCAGACTGAAACCGTCACTAGCGAGGCTGACACCAGACTGACACCGTCACGAGGAGAGGCTGACACCAGACTGACACCGTCACGAGGAGAGGCTGACACCAGACTGAAACCGTCACTAGCGAGGCTGACACCAGACTGACACCGTCACGAGGAGAGGCTGACACCAGACTGACACCGTCACGAGGAGAGGCTGACACCAGACTGAAACCGTCACTAGCGAGGCTGACACCAGACTGACACCGTCACGAGGAGAGGCTGACACCAGACTGAAACCGTCACTAGCGAGGCTGACACCAGACTGACACCGTCACTAGCGAGGCTGACACCAGACTGACACCGTCACGAGGAGAGGCTGACACCAGACTGAAACCGTCACTAGCGAGGCTGACACCAGACTGACACCGTCACGAGGAGAGGCTGACACCAGACTGACACCGTCACGAGGAGAGGCTGACACCAGACTGAAACCGTCACTAGCGAGTCTGACACCAGACCGACCCCGTCACGAGGAGAGGCTGACACCAGACCGACCCCGTCACGAGGAGAGGCTGACACCAGACGGACCCCGTCACGAGGAGAGGCTGACACCAGACCGACACCGTCACGAGGAGAGGCTGACACCAGACCGACCCCGTCACGAGGAGAGGCTGACACCAGACCGACCCCGTCACTAGCGAGGCTGACACCAGACGGACACCGTCACGAGGAGAGGCTGACACCAGACTGAAACCGTCACTAGCGAGGCTGACACCAGACTGACACCGTCACGAGGAGAGGCTGACACCAGACTGACACCGTCACGAGGCGAGGCTGACACCAGACTGACACCGTCACTAGCGAGGCTGACACCAGACTGACACCGTCACGAGGAGAGGCTGACACCAGACCGAAACCGTCACTAGCGAGGCTGACACCAGACGGACCCTGTCACGAGGAGAGGCTGACACCAGACCGACACCGTCACGAGGAGAGGCTGACACCAGACCGACACCGTCACGAGGAGAGGCTGACACCAAACCGACCCCGTCACGAGGAGAGGCTGACACCAGACCGACACCGTCACTAGCGAGGATGACACCAGACCGACACCGTCACGAGGCGAGGATGACACCAGACCGACACCGTCACTAGCGAGGATGACACCAGACCGACCCCCGTCACGAGGAAAGGCTGACACCAGACCGACCCCGTCACGAGGAGAGGCTGACACCAGACCGACACCGTCACTAGCGAGGCTGACACCAGACCGACACCGTCACGAGGCGAGGCTGACACCAGACCGACCCCGTCACGAGGAGAGGCTGACACCAGACCGACCCCGTCACGAGGAGAGGCTGACACCAGACGGACCTCGTCACGAGGAGAGGCTGACACCAGACCGACACCGTCACTAGCGAGGCTGACACCAGACCGACCCCGTCACTAGCGAGGCTGACACCAGACCGACACCGTCACGAGGAGAGGCTGACACCAGACTGAAACCGTCACTAGCGAGGTTGACACCAGACTGACACCGTCACTAGCGAGGCTGACACCAGACCGACCCCGTCACTAGCGAGGCTGACACCAGATGGACACCGTCACGAGGAGAGGCTGACACCAGACTGAAATCGTCACTAGCGAGGCTGACACCAGACTGACACCGTCAAGAGGAGAGGCTGACACCAGACCGACCCCGTCACGAGGAGAGGATGACACCAGACCGACCCCGTCACTAGCGAGGCTGACACCAGACTGACACCGTCACGAGGAGAGGCTGACACCAGACGGACACCGTCACGAGGAGAGGCTGACACCAGACTGAAACCGTCACTAGCGAGGCTGACACCAGACTGACACCGTCACGAGGAGAGGCTGACACCAGACTGACACCGTCACGAGGAGTGGCTGACACCAGACTGAAACCGTCACTAGCGAGGCTGACACCAGACTGACATCGTCACGAGGAGAGGCTGACACCAGACTGACACTGTCACTAGCGAGGCTGACACCAGACTGACACCGTCACTAGCGAGGCTGACACCAGACTGACACCGTCACGAGGAGAGGCTGACACCAGACCGACACCGTCACGAGGAGAGGCTGACACCAGACCGACACCGTCACGAGGAGAGGCTGACACCAGACCGACACCGTCACGAGGAGAGGCTGACACCAGACCGACTCCGTCACTAGCGAGGCTGACACCAGACCGACACCGTCACGAGGCGAGGCTGACACCAGACCGACCCCGTCACTAGCGAGGCTGACGCCAGACCGACCCCGTCACTAGCGAGGCTGACACCAGACGGACACCGTCACGAGGAGAGGCTGACACAAGACTGAAACCGTCACTAGCGAGGCTGACACCAGACTGAAACCGTCACGAGGAGAGGCTGACACCAGACTGACACCGTCACGAGGACAGGCTGACACCAGACTGAAACCGTCACTAGCGAGGCTGACACCAGACTGACACCGTCACGAGGAGAGGCTGACACCAGACTGACACCGTCACGAGGAGAGGCTGACACCAGACTGAAACCGTCACTAGCGAGGCTGACACCAGACTGACACCGTCACGAGGAGAGGCTGACACCAGACTGAAACCGTCACTAGCGAGGCTGACACCAGACTGACACCGTCACTAGCGAGGCTGACACCAGACTGACACCGTCACGAGCAGAGGCTGACACCAGACTGAAACCGTCACTAGCGAGGCTGACACCAGACTGACACCGTCACGAGGAGAGGCTGACACCAGACTGACACCGTCACGAGGAGAGGCTGACACCAGACTGAAACCGTCACTAGCGAGTCTGACACCAGACCGACCCCGTCACGAGAAGAGGCTGACACCAGACCGACCCCGTCACGAGGAGAGGCTGACACCAGACGGACCCCGTCACGAGGAGAGGCTGACACCAGACCGACACCGTCACGAGGAGAGGCTGACACCAGACCGACCCCGTCACGAGGAGAGGCTGACACCAGACCGACCCCGTCACTAGCGAGGCTGACACCAGACGGACACCGTCACGAGGAGAGGCTGACACCAGACTGAAACCGTCACTAGCGAGACTGACACCAGACTGACACCGTCACGAGGAGAGGCTGACACCAGACTGACACCGTCACGAGGCGAGGCTGACACCAGACTGACACCGTCACTAGCGAGGCTGACACCAGACTGACACCGTCACGAGGAGAGGCTGACACCAGACCGAAACCGTCACTAGCGAGGCTGACACCAGACGGACCCTGTCACGAGGAGAGGCTGACACCAGACCGACACCGTCACGAGGAGAGGCTGACACCAGACCGACACCGTCACGAGGAGAGGCTGACACCAGACCGACTCCGTCACTAGCGAGGCTGACACCAGACCGACCCCGTCACGAGGCGAGGATGACACCAGACCGACACCGTCACTAGCGAGGATGACACCAGACCGACACCGTCACGAGGCGAGGCTGACACCAGACCGACACCGTCACGAGGCGAGGCTGACACCAGACCGACCCCGTCACTAGCGAGGCTGACACCAGACCGACACCGTCACGAGGAGAGGCTGACACCTGACCGACACCGTCACGAGGCGAGGCTGACACCAGACCGACCCCGTCACTAGCGAGGCTGACACCAGACCGACCCCGTCACTAGCGAGGCTGACACCAGACGGACACCGTCACGAGGAGAGGCTGACACCAGACTGAAACCGTCACTAGCGAGGCTGACACCAGACTGACACCGTCACGAGGAGAGGCTGACACCAGACTGACACCGTCACGAGGAGAGGCTGACACTAGACTGAAACCGTCACTAGCGAGGCTGACACCAGACTGACACCGTCACGAGGAGAGGCTGACACCAGACTGACACCGTCACGAGGAGAGGGCTGACACCAGACTGAAACCGTCACTAGCGAGGCTGACACCAGACTGACACCGTCACGAGGAGAGGCTGACACCAGGCTGAAACCGTCACTAGCGAGGCTGACACCAGACTGACACCGTCACTAGCGAGGCTGACACCAGACTGACACCGTCACGAGGAGAGGCTGACACCAGACTGAAACCCGTCACTAGCGAGGCTGACACCAGACCGACCCCGTCACGAGGAGAGGCTGACACCAGACCGACCCCGTCACGAGGAGAGGCTGACACCAGACGGACCCCGTCACGAGGAGAGGCTGACACCAGACCGACACCGTCACGAGGAGAGGCTGACACCAGACCGACCCCGTCACGAGGAGAGGCTGACACCAGACCGACCCCGTCACTAGCGAGGCTGACACCAGACTGACACCGTCACGAGGAGAGGCTGACACCAGACGGACACCGTCACGAGGAGAGGCTGACACCAGACTGAAACCGTCACTAGCGAGACTGACACCAGACTGACACCGTCACTAGCGAGGCTGACACCAGACCGACCCCGTCACTAGCGAGGCTGACACCAGACGGACACCGTCACGAGGAGAGGCTGACACCAGACCGACACCGTCACTAGCGAGGATGACACCAGACCGACACCGTCACGAGGCGAGGCTGACACCAGACCGACACCGTCACGAGGCGAGGCTGACACCAGACCGACCCCGTCACTAGCGAGGCTGACACCAGACCGACCCCGTCACTAGCGAGGCTGACACCAGACGGACACCGTCACGAGGAGAGGCTGACACCAGACTGAAACCGTCACTAGCGAGGCTGACACCAGACTGACACCGTCACGAGGAGAGGCTGACACCAGACTGAAACCGTCACTAGCGAGGCTGACACCAGACTGACACCGTCACTAGCGAGGCTGACACCAGACTGACACCGTCACGAGGAGAGGCTGACACCAGACTGAAACCGTCACTAGCGAGGCTGACACCAGACTGACACCGTCACGAGGAGAGGCTGACACCAGACTGACACCGTCACGAGGAAAGGCTGACACCAGACTGAAACCGTCACTAGCGAGTCTGACACCAGACCGACCCCGTCACGAGGAGAGGCTGACACCAGACCGACCCCGTCACGAGGAGAGGCTGACACCAGACGGACCCCGTCACGAGGAGAGGCTGACACCAGACCGACACCGTCACGAGGAGAGGCTGACACCAGACCGACCCCGTCACGAGGAGAGGCTGACACCAGACCGACCCCGTCACTAGCGAGGCTGACACCAGACGGACACCGTCACGAGGAGAGGCTGACACCAGACTGAAACCGTCACTAGCGAGGCTGACACCAGACTGACACCGTCACGAGGAGAGGCTGACACCAGACTGACACCGTCACGAGGCGAGGCTGACACCAGACTGACACCGTCACTAGCGAGGCTGACACCAGACTGACACCGTCACTAGCGAGGCTGACACCAGACTGACACCGTCACGAGGAGAGGCTGACACCAGACCGAAACCGTCACTAGCGAGGCTGACACCAGACGGACCCTGTCACGAGGAGAGGCTGACACCAGACCGACACCGTCACGAGGAGAGGCTGACACCAGACCGACACCGTCACGAGGAGAGGCTGACACCAGACCGACTCCGTCACTAGCGAGGCTGACACCAGATCGACCCCGTCACGAGGCGAGGATGACACCAGACCGACACCGTCACTAGCGAGGATGACACCAGACCGACACCGTCACGAGGCGAGGCTGACACCAGACCGACACCGTCACGAGGCGAGGCTGACACCAGACCGACCCCGTCACTAGCGAGGCTGACACCAGACCGACACCGTCACGAGGAGAGGCTGACACCTGACCGACACCGTCACGAGGCGAGGCTGACACCAGACCGACCCCGTCACTAGCGAGGCTGACACCAGACGGACACCGTCACGAGGAGAGGCTGACACCAGACTGAAACCGTCACTAGCGAGGCTTACACCAGACTGACACCGTCACGAGGAGAGGCTGACACCAGACTGACACCGTCACGAGGAGAGGATGACACCAGACTGAAACCGTCACTAGCAAGGCTGACACCAGACTGACACCGTCACGAGGAGAGGCTGACACCAGACTGACACCGTCACGAGGAGAGGCTGACACCAGACTGTAACCGTCACTAGCGAGGCTGACACCAGACTGACACCGTCACGAGGAGAGGCTGACACCAGACTGAAACCGTCACTAGCGAGGCTGACACCAGACTGACACCGTCACTAGCGAGGCTGACACCAGACTGACACCGTCACGAGGAGAGGCTGACACCAGACTGAAACCGTCACTAGCGAGGCTGACACCAGACCGACCCCGTCACGAGGAGAGGCTGACACCAGACCGACCCCGTCACGAGGAGAGGCTGACACCAGACGGACCCCGTCACGAGGAGAGGCTGACACCAGACCGACACCGTCACGAGGAGAGGCTGACACCAGACCGACCCCGTCACGAGGAGAGGCTGACACCAGACCGACCCCGTCACTAGCGAGGCTGACACCAGACGGACACCGTCACGAGGAGAGGCTGACACCAGACTGAAACCGTCACTAGCGAGGCTGACACCAGACTGACACCGTCACGAGGAGAGGCTGACACCAGACCGACCCCGTCACGAGGAGAGGCTGACACCAGACCGACCCCTTCACTAGCGAGGCTGACACCAGACTGACACCGTCACGTGGAGAGGCTGACACCAGACTGAAACCGTCACTAGCGAGGCTGACACCAGACTGACACCGTCACTAGCGAGGTTGACACCAGACTGACACCGTCACGAGGAGAGGCTGACACCAGACTGAAACCGTCACTAGCGAGGCTGACACCAGACCGACCCCGTCACGAGGAGAGGCTGACACCAGACCGACCCCGTCACGAGGAGAGGCTGACACCAGACTGACCCCGTCACTAGCGAGGCTGACACCAGACTGACACCGTCACGAGGAGAGGCTGACACCAGACGGACACCGTCACGAGGAGAGGCTGACACCAGACTGAAACCGTCACTAGCGAGGCTGACACCAGACTGACACCGTCCCGAGGAGAGGCTGACACCAGACTGACACCGTCACGAGGAGAGGCTGACACCAGACTGACACCGTCACTAGCGAGGCTGACACCAGACTGACACCGTCACTAGCGAGGCTGACACCAGACTGACACCGTCACTAGCGAGGCTGACACCAGACTGACACCGTCACGAGGAGAAGCTGACACCAGACTGAAACCGTCACTAGCGAGGCTGACACCAGACCGACCCCGTCACGAGGAGAGGCTGACACCAGACCGACCCCGTCACGAGGAGAGGCTGACACCAGACGGACCCCATCACGAGGAGAGGCTGACACCAGACCGACACCGTCACGAGGAGAGGCTGACACCAGACCGACCCCGTCACGAGGAGAGGCTGACACCAGACCGACCCCGTCACTAGCGAGGCTGACACCAGACGGACACCGTCACGAGGAGAGGCTGACACCAGACTGAAACCGTCACTAGCGAGGCTGACACCAGACTGACACCGTCACGAGGAGAGGCTGACACCAGACCGACCCCGTCACGAGGAGAGGCTGACACCAGACCGACCCCTTCACTAGCGAGGCTGACACCAGACTGACACCGTCACGTGGAGAGGCTGACACCAGACTGAAACCGTCACTAGCGAGGCTGACACCAGACTGACACCGTCACTAGCGAGGCTGACACCAGACTGACACCGTCACGAGGAGAGGCTGACACCAGACTGAAACCGTCACTAGCGAGGCTGACACCAGACCGACCCCGTCACGAGGAGAGGCTGACACCAGACCGACCCCGTCACGAGGAGAGGCTGACACCAGACTGACCCCGTCACTAGCGAGGCTGACACCAGACTGACACCGTCACGAGGAGAGGCTGACACCAGACGGACACCGTCACGAGGAGAGGCTGACACCAGACTGAAACCGTCACTAGCGAGGCTGACACCAGACTGACACCGTCCCGAGGAGAGGCTGACACTAGACTGACACCGTCACGAGGAGAGGCTGACACCAGACTGACACCGTCACTAGCGAGGCTGACACCAGACTGACACCGTCACTAGCGAGGCTGACACCAGACTGACACCGTCACTAGCGAGGCTGACACCAGACTGACACCGTCACGAGGAGAAGCTGACACCAGACCGAAACCGTCACTAGCGAGGCTGACACCAGACGGACCCTGTCACGAGGAGAGGCTGACACCAGACCGACACCGTCACGAGGAGAGGCTGACACCAGACTGACACCGTCACGAGGAGAGGCTGACACCAGACCGACTCCGTCACTAGCGAGGCTGACACCAGACCGACCCCGTCACGAGGCGTGGATGACACCAGACCGACACCGTCACTAGCGAGGATGACACCAGACCGACACCGTCACGAGGCGAGGCTGACACCAGACCGACCCCGTCACTAGCGAGGCTGACACCAGACCGACCCCGTCACTAGCGAGGCTGACACCAGACGGACACCGTCACGAGGAGAGGCTGACACCAGACTGAAACCGTCACTAGCGAGGCTGACACCAGACTGACACCGTCACGAGGAGAGGCTGACACCAGACTGACACCGTCACGAGGAGAGGCTGACACCAGACCGACTCCGTCACTAGCGAGGCTGACACCAGACCGACCCCGTCACGAGGCGAGGATGACACCAGACCGACACCGTCACTAGCGAGGATGACACCAGACCAACACCGTCACGAGGCGAGGCTGACACCAGACCGACACCGTCACGAGGCGAGGCTGACACCAGACCGACCCCGTCACTAGCGAGGCTGACACCAGACCGACCCCGTCACTAGCGAGGCTGACACCAGACGGACACCGTCACGAGGAGAGGCTGACACCAGACTGAAACCGTCACTAGCGAGGCTGACACCAGACTGACACCGTCACGAGGAGAGGCTGACACCAGACCGACCCCATCACGAGGAGAGGCTGACACCAGACCGACCCCGTCACTAGCGAGGCTGACACCAGACTGACACCGTCACGAGGAGAGGCTGACACCAGACTGAAACCGTCACTAGCGAGGCTGACACCAGACTGACACCGTCACTAGCGAGGCTGACACCAGACTGACACCGTCACGAGGAGAGGCTGACACCAGACTGAAACCGTCACTAGCGAGGCTGACACCAGACCGACCCCGTCACGAGGAGAGGCTGACACCAGACCGACCCCGTCACGAGGAGAGGCTGACACCAGACGGACCCCGTCACGAGGAGAGGCTGACACCAGACCGACACCGTCACGAGGAGAGGCTGACACCAGACCGACCCCGTCACGAGGAGAGGCTGACACCAGACCGACCCCGTCACTAGCGAGGCTGACACCAGACTGACACCGTCACGAGGAGAGGCTGACACCAGACGGACACCGTCACGAGGCGAGGCTGACACCAGACCGACCCCGTCACTAGCGAGGCTGACACCAGACCGACACCGTCACGAGGAGAGGCTGACACCTGACCGACACCGTCAAGAGGCGAGGCTGACACCAGACCGACCCCGTCACTAGCGAGGCTGACACCAGACCGACCCCGTCACTAGCGAGGCTGACACCAGACGGACACCGTCACGAGGAGAGGCTGACACCAGACTGAAACCGTCACTAGCGAGGCTGACACCAGACTGACACCGTCACGAGGAGAGGCTGACACCAGACTGACACCGTCACGAGGAGAGGCTGACACCAGACTGAAACCGTCACTAGCGAGGCTGACACCAGACTGACACCATCACGAGGAGAGGCTGACACCAGACTGAAACCGTCACTAGCGAGGCTGACACCAGACTGACACCGTCACTAGCGAGGCTGACACCAGACTGACACCGTCACGAGGAGAGGCTGACACCAGACGGACACCGTCACGAGGAGAGGCTGACACCAGACTGAAACCGTCACTAGCGAGGCTGACACCAGACTGACACTGTCACGAGGAGAGGCTGACACCAGACTGACACCGTCACGAGGAGAGGCTGACACCAGACTGACACCGTCACTAGCGAGGCTGACACCAGACTGACACCGTCACTAGCGAGGCTGACACCAGACTGACACCGTCACGAGGAGAGGCTGACACCAGACCGACTCCATCACTAGCGAGGCTGACACCAGACCGACCCCGTCACGAGGCGAGGATGACACCAGACTGACACCGTCACGAGGAGAGGCTGACACCAGACTGAAACCGTCACTAGCGAGGCTGACACCAGACTGACACCGTCACTAGCGAGGCTGACACCAGACCGACCCCGTCACTAGCGAGGCTGACACCAGACGGACACCGTCACGAGGAGAGGCTGACACCAGACCGACACCGTCACTAGCGAGGATGACACCAGACCGACACCGTCACAAGGCGAGGCTGACACCAGACCGACACCGTCACGAGGCGAGGCTGACACCAGACCGACCCCGTCACTAGCGAGGCTGACACCAGACCGACCCCGTCACTAGCGAGGCTGACACCAGACGGACACCGTCACGAGGAGAGGCTGACACCAGACTGAAACCGTCACTAGCGAGACTGACACCAGACTGACACCGTCACGAGGAGAGGCTGACACCAGACTGAAACCGTCACTAGCGAGGCTGACACCAGACTGACACCGTCACGAGGAGAAGCTGACACCAGACTGAAACCGTCACTAGCGAGGCTGACACCAGACCGACCCCGTCACGAGGAGAGGCTGACACCAGACCGACCCCGTCACGAGGAGAGGCTGACACCAGACGGACCCCATCACGAGGAGAGGCTGACACCAGACCGACACCGTCACGAGGAGAGGCTGACACCAGACCGACCCCGTCACGAGGAGAGGCTGACACCAGACCGACCCCGTCACTAGCGAGGCTGACACCAGACGGACACCGTCACGAGGAGAGGCTGACACCAGACTGAAACCGTCACTAGCGAGGCTGACACCAGACTGACACCGTCACGAGGAGAGGCTGACACCAGACCGACCCCGTCACGAGGAGAGGCTGACACCAGACCGACCCCTTCACTAGCGAGGCTGACACCAGACTGACACCGTCACGTGGAGAGGCTGACACCAGACTGAAACCGTCACTAGCGAGGCTGACACCAGACTGACACCGTCACTAGCGAGGCTGACACCAGACTGACACCGTCACGAGGAGAGGCTGACACCAGACTGAAACCGTCACTAGCGAGGCTGACACCAGACCGACCCCGTCACGAGGAGAGGCTGACACCAGACCGACCCCGTCACGAGGAGAGGCTGACACCAGACTGACCCCGTCACTAGCGAGGCTGACACCAGACTGACACCGTCACGAGGAGAGGCTGACACCAGACGGACACCGTCACGAGGAGAGGCTGACACCAGACTGAAACCGTCACTAGCGAGCCTGACACCAGACTGACACCGTCCCGAGGAGAGGCTGACACTAGACTGACACCGTCACGAGGAGAGGCTGACACCAGACTGACACCGTCACTAGCGAGGCTGACACCAGACTGACACCGTCACTAGCGAGGCTGACACCAGACTGACACCGTCACTAGCGAGGCTGACACCAGACTGACACCGTCACGAGGAGAAGCTGACACCAGACCGAAACCGTCACTAGCGAGGCTGACACCAGACGGACCCTGTCACGAGGAGAGGCTGACACCAGACCGACACCGTCACGAGGAGAGGCTGACACCAGACTGACACCGTCACGAGGAGAGGCTGACACCAGACCGACTCCGTCACTAGCGAGGCTGACACCAGACCGACCCCGTCACGAGGCGTGGATGACACCAGACCGACACCGTCACTAGCGAGGATGACACCAGACCGACACCGTCACGAGGCGAGGCTGACACCAGACCGACCCCGTCACTAGCGAGGCTGACACCAGACCGACCCCGTCACTAGCGAGGCTGACACCAGACGGACACCGTCACGAGGAGAGGCTGACACCAGACTGAAACCGTCACTAGCGAGGCTGACACCAGACTGACACCGTCACGAGGAGAGGCTGACACCAGACTGACACCGTCACGAGGAGAGGCTGACACCAGACCGACTCCGTCACTAGCGAGGCTGACACCAGACCGACCCCGTCACGAGGCGAGGATGACACCAGACCGACACCGTCACTAGCGAGGATGACACCAGACCAACACCGTCACGAGGCGAGGCTGACACCAGACCGACACCGTCACGAGGCGAGGCTGACACCAGACCGACCCCGTCACTAGCGAGGCTGACACCAGACCGACCCCGTCACTAGCGAGGCTGACACCAGACGGACACCGTCACGAGGAGAGGCTGACACCAGACTGAAACCGTCACTAGCGAGGCTGACACCAGACTGACACCGTCACGAGGAGAGGCTGACACCAGACCGACCCCATCACGAGGAGAGGCTGACACCAGACCGACCCCGTCACTAGCGAGGCTGACACCAGACTGACACCGTCACGAGGAGAGGCTGACACCAGACTGAAACCGTCACTAGCGAGGCTGACACCAGACTGACACCGTCACTAGCGAGGCTGACACCAGACTGACACCGTCACGAGGAGAGGCTGACACCAGACTGAAACCGTCACTAGCGAGGCTGACACCAGACCGACCCCGTCACGAGGAGAGGCTGACACCAGACCGACCCCGTCACGAGGAGAGGCTGACACCAGACGGACCCCGTCACGAGGAGAGGCTGACACCAGACCGACACCGTCACGAGGAGAGGCTGACACCAGACCGACCCCGTCACGAGGAGAGGCTGACACCAGACCGACCCCGTCACTAGCGAGGCTGACACCAGACTGACACCGTCACGAGTAGAGGCTGACACCAGACGGACACCGTCACGAGGCGAGGCTGACACCAGACCGACCCCGTCACTAGCGAGGCTGACACCAGACCGACACCGTCACGAGGAGAGGCTGACACCTGACCGACACCGTCAAGAGGCGAGGCTGACACCAGACCGACCCCGTCACTAGCGAGGCTGACACCAGACCGACCCCGTCACTAGCGAGGCTGACACCAGACGGACACCGTCACGAGGAGAGGCTGACACCAGACTGAAACCGTCACTAGCGAGGCTGACACCAGACTGACACCGTCACGAGGAGAGGCTGACACCAGACTGACACCGTCACGAGGAGAGGCTGACACCAGACTGAAACCGTCACTAGCGAGGCTGACACCAGACTGACACCATCACGAGGAGAGGCTGACACCAGACTGAAACCGTCACTAGCGAGGCTGACACCAGACTGACACCGTCACTAGCGAGGCTGACACCAGACTGACACCGTCACGAGGAGAGGCTGACACCAGACTGAAACCGTCACTAGCGAGGCTGACACCAGACCGACCCCGTCACGAGGAGAGGCTGACACCAGACGGACCCCGTCACGAGGAGAGGCTGACACCAGACCGACCCCGTCACTAGCGAGGCTGACACCAGACTGACACCGTCACGAGGAGAGGCTGACACCAGACGGACACCGTCACGAGGAGAGGCTGACACCAGACTGAAACCGTCACTAGCGAGGCTGACACCAGACTGACACTGTCACGAGGAGAGGCTGACACCAGACTGACACCGTCACGAGGAGAGGCTGACACCAGACTGACACCGTCACTAGCGAGGCTGACACCAGACTGACACCGTCACTAGCGAGGCTGACACCAGACTGACACCGTCACGAGGAGAGGCTGACACCAGACCGACTCCATCACTAGCGAGGCTGACACCAGACCGACCCCGTCACGAGGCGAGGATGACACCAGACTGACACCGTCACGAGGAGAGGCTGACACCAGACTGAAACCGTCACTAGCGAGGCTGACACCAGACTGACACCGTCACTAGCGAGGCTGACACCAGACCGACCCCGTCACTAGCGAGGCTGACACCAGACGGACACCGTCACGAGGAGAGGCTGACACCAGACCGACACCGTCACTAGCGAGGATGACACCAGACCGACACCGTCACAAGGCGAGGCTGACACCAGACCGACACCGTCACGAGGCGAGGCTGACACCAGACCGACCCCGTCACTAGCGAGGCTGACACCAGACCGACCCCGTCACTAGCGAGGCTGACACCAGACGGACACCGTCACGAGGAGAGGCTGACACCAGACTGAAACCGTCACTAGCGAGACTGACACCAGACTGACACCGTCACGAGGAGAGGCTGACACCAGACTGAAACCGTCACTAGCGAGGCTGACACCAGACTGACACCGTCACGAGGAGAGGCTGACACCAGACTGAAACCGTCACTAGCGAGGCTGACACCAGACTGACACCGTCACTAGCGAGGCTGACACCAGACTGACACCGTCACGAGGAGAGGCTGACACCAGACTGAAACCGTCACTAGCGAGTCTGACACCAGACCGACACAGTCACGAGGCGAGGCTGACACCAGACCGACACCGTCACGAGGCGAGGCTGACACCAGACCGACCCCGTCACTAGCGAGGCTGACACCAGACCGACCCCGTCACTAGCGAGGCTGACACCAGACGGACACCGTCACGAGGAGAGGCTGACACCAGACTGAAACCGTCACTAGCGAGGCTGACACCAGACCGACCCCGTCACGAGGAGAGGCTGACACCAGACCGACACCGTCACGAGGAGAGGCTGACACCAGACCGACCCCGTCACGAGGAGAGGCTGACACCAGACCGACCCCGTCACTAGCGAGGCTGACACCAGACAGATACCGTCACGAGGAGAGGCTGACACCAGACTGAAACCGTCACTAGCGAGGCTGACACCAGACTGACAGCGTCACGAGGAAAGGCTGACACCAGACCGACCCCGTCACGAGGAGAGGCTGACACCAGACCGACCCCGTCACTAGCGAGGCTGACACCAGACCGACCCCGTCACGAGGCGAGGATGACACCAGACCGACCCCGTCACTAGCGAGGCTGACACCAGACCGACCCCGTCACGAGGCGAGGATGACACCAGACTGAAACCGTCACTAGCGAGGCTGACACCAGACCGACCCCGTCACGAGGAGAGGCTGACACCAGACCGACCCCGTCACGAGGAGAGGCTGACACCAGACCGACCCCGTCACGAGGAGAGGCTGACACCAGACCGACCCCGTCACTAGCGAGGCTGACATCAGACCGACCCCATCACTAGCGAGGCTGACACCAGACGGACACCGTCACGAGGAGAGGCTGACACCAGACTGAAACCGTCACTAGCGAGGCTGACACCAGACTGACACCGTCACGAGGAGAGGCTGACACCAGACTGACACCGTCACGAGGAGAGGCTGACACCAGACTGAAACCGTCACTAGCGAGGCTGACACCAGACTGACACCGTCACTAGCGAGGCTGACACCAGACTGACACCGTCACGAGGAGAGGCTGACACCAGACTGAAACCGTCACTAGCGAGGCTGACACCAGACTGACACCGTCACGAGGCGAGGATGACACCAGACTGACACCGTCACTAGCGAGGCTGACACCAGACTGACACCGTCACGAGGAGAGGCTGACACCAGACCGACCCCGTCACGAGGAGAGGCTGACACCAGACGGACCCCGTCACGAGGAGAGGCTGACACCAGACCGACACCGTCACGAGGAGAGGCTGACACCAGACCGACACCGTCACGAGGCGAGGCTGACACCAGACCGACACCGTCACGAGGCGAGGCTGACACCAGACCGACCCCGTCACTAGCGAGGCTGACACCAGACTGACCCCGTCACTAGCGAGGCTGACACCAGACGGACACCGTCACGAGGAGAGGCTGACACCAGACTGAAACCGTCACTAGCGAGGCTGACACCAGACTGACACCGTCACGAGGAGAGGCTGACACCAGACCGACCCCGTCACGAGGAGAGGCTGACACCAGACCGACCCCGTCACTAGCGAGGCTGACACCAGACTGACACCGTCACGAGGAGAGGCTGACACCAGACTGAAACCGTCACTAGCGAGGCTGACACCAGACTGACACCGTCACTAGCGAGGCTGACACCAGACCGACACCGTCACGAGGAGAGGCTGACACCAGACTGAAACCGTCACTAGCGAGGCTGACACCAGACCGACCCCGTCACGAGGAGAGGCTGACACCAGACCGACCCCGTCACGAGGAGAGGCTGACACCAGACGGACCCCGTCACGAGGAGAGGCTGACACCAGACCGACACCGTCACGAGGAGAGGCTGACACCAGACTGACACCGTCACGAGGAGAGGCTGACACCAGACCGACACCGTCACTAGCGAGGCTGACACCAGACTGACACCGTCACTAGCGAGGCTGACACCAGACTGACACCGTCACGAGGAGAGGCTGACACCAGACCGAAACCGTCACGAGGAGAGGCTGACACCAGACCGACCCCGTCACGAGGAGAGGCTGACACCAGACCGACCCCGTCACTAGCGAGGCTGACACCAGACCGACCCCGTCACTAGCGAGGCTGACACCAGACGGACACCGTCACGAGGAGAGGCTGACACCAGACTGAAACCGTCACTAGCGAGGCTGACACCAGACTGACACCGTCACGAGGAGAGGCTGACACCAGACTGACACCGTCACGAGGAGAGGCTGACACCAGACTGAAACCGTCACTAGCGAGGCTGACACCAGACTGACACCGTCACTAGCGAGGCTGACACCAGACTGACACCGTCACGAGGAGAGGCTGACACCAGACTGAAACCGTCACTAGCGAGGCTGACACCAGACTGACACCGTCACTAGCGAGGCTGACACCAGACTGACACCGTCACGAGGCGAGGATGACACCAGACCGACACCGTCACTAGCGAGGATGACACCAGACTGACACCGTCACGAGGAGAGGCTGACACCAGACTGAAACCGTCACTAGCGAGGCTGACACCAGACCGACCCCGTCACGAGGAGAGGCTGACACCAGACCGACCCCGTCGCGAGGAGAGGCTGACACCAGACGGACCCCGTCACGAGGAGAGGCTGACACCAGACCGACACCGTCACGAGGAGAGGCTGACACCAGACCGACACCGTCACGAGGCGAGGCTGACACCAGACCGACACCGTCACGAGGCGAGGCTGACACCAGACCGACCCCGTCACTAGCGAGGCTGACACCAGACCGACCCCGTCACTAGCGAGGCTGACACCAGACGGACACCGTCACGAGGAGAGGCTGACACCAGACTGAAACCGTCACTAGCGAGGCTGACACCAGACTGACACCGTCACGAGGAGAGGCTGACACCAGACTGACACCGTCACGAGGAGAGGCTGACACCAGACTGAAACCGTCACTAGCGAGGCTGACACCAGACTGACACCGTCACTAGCGAGGCTGACACCAGACTGACACCGTCACGAGGAGAGGCTGACACCAGACTGAAACCGTCACTAGCGAGGCTGACACCAGACTGACACCGTCACTAGCGAGGCTGACACCAGACTGACACCGTCACGAGGCGAGGATGACACCAGACCGACACCGTCACTAGCGAGGATGACACCAGACCGACACCGTCACGAGGCGAGGCTGACACCAGACCGACACCGTCACGAGGCGAGGCTGACACCAGACCGACCCCGTCACTAGCGAGGCTGACACCAGACCGACACCGTCACAAGGCGAGGCTGACACCAGACCGACCCCGTCACTAGCGAGGCTGACACCAGACTGACACCGTCACTAGCGAGGCTGACACCAGACTGACACCGTCACGAGGAGAGGCTGACACCAGACTGAAACCGTCACTAGCGAGGCTGACACCAGACTGACACCGTCACTAGCGAGGCTGACACCAGACTGACACCGTCACGAGGAGAGGCTGACACCAGACTGAAACCGTCACTAGCGAGGCTGACACCAGACCGACCCCGTCACGAGGAGAGGCTGACACCAGACCAACCCCGTCACGAGGAGAGGCTGACACCAGACGGACCCCGTCACGAGGAGAGGCTGACACCAGACCGACACCGTCACGAGGAGAGGCTGACACCAGACCGACACCGTCACGAGGCGAGGCTGACACCAGACCGACACCGTCACGAGGCGAGGCTGACACCAGACCGACACCGTCACGAGGCGAGGCTGACACCAGACCGACCCCGTCACTAGCGAGGCTGACACCAGACCGACCCCGTCACTAGCGAGGCTGACACCAGACGGACACCGTCACGAGGAGAGGCTGACACCAGACTGAAACCGTCACTAGCGAGGCTGACACCAGACTGACACCGTCACGAGGAGAGGCTGACACCAGACCGACCCCGTCACGAGGAGAGGCTGACACCAGACCGACCCCGTCACTAGCGAGGCTGACACCAGACTGACACCGTCACGAGGAGAGGCTGACACCAGACTGAAACCGTCACTAGCGAGGCTGACACCAGACTGACACCGTCACTAGCGAGGCTGACACCAGACCGACACCGTCACGAGGAGAGGCTGACACCAGACTGAAACCGTCACTAGCGAGGCTGACACCAGACCGACCCCGTCACGAGGAGAGGCTGACACCAGACGGACCCCGTCACGAGGAGAGGCTGACACCAGACCGACACCGTCACGAGGAGAGGCTGACACCAGACTGACACCGTCACGAGGAGAGGCTGACACCAGACCGACACCGTCACTAGCGAGGCTGACACCAGACTGACACCGTCACTAGCGAGGCTGACACCAGACTGACACCGTCACGAGGAGAGGCTGACACCAGACCGAAACCGTCACGAGGAGAGGCTGACACCAGACCGACCCCGTCACGAGGAGAGGCTGACACCAGACCGACCCCGTCACTAGCGAGGCTGACACCAGACCGACCCCGTCACTAGCGAGGCTGACACCAGACGGACACCGTCACGAGGAGAGGCTGACACCAGACTGAAACCGTCACTAGCGAGGCTGACACCAGACTGACACCGTCACGAGGAGAGGCTGACACCAGACTGACACCGTCACGAGGAGAGGCTGACACCAGACTGAAACCGTCACTAGCGAGGCTGACACCAGACTGACACCGTCACTAGCGAGGCTGACACCAGACTGACACCGTCACGAGGAGAGGCTGACACCAGACTGAAACCGTCACTAGCGAGGCTGACACCAGACTGACACCGTCACTAGCGAGGCTGACACCAGACTGACACCGTCACGAGGCGAGGATGACACCAGACCGACACCGTCACTAGCGAGGATGAAACCAGACTGACACCGTCACGAGGAGAGGCTGACACCAGACTGAAACCGTCACTAGCGAGGCTGACACCAGACCGACCCCGTCGCGAGGAGAGGCTGACACCAGACCGACCCCGTCGCGAGGAGAGGCTGACACCAGACGGACCCCGTCACGAGGAGAGGCTGACACCAGACCGACACCGTCACGAGGAGAGGCTGACACCAGACCGACACCGTCACGAGGCGAGGCTGACACCAGACCGACACCGTCACGAGGCGAGGCTGACACCAGACCGACCCCGTCACTAGCGAGGCTGACACCAGACCGACCCCGTCACTAGCGAGGCTGACACCAGACGGACACCGTCACGAGGAGAGGCTGACACCAGACTGAAACCGTCACTAGCGAGGCTGACACCAGACTGACACCGTCACGAGGAGAGGCTGACACCAGACCGACCCCGTCACTAGCGAGGCTGACACCAGACTGACACCGTCACGAGGAGAGGCTGACACCAGACTGAAACCGTCACTAGCGAGGCTGACACCAGACTGACACCGTCACTAGCGAGGCTGACACCAGACCGACCCCGTCACGAGGAGAGGCTGACACCAGACGGACCCCGTCACGAGGAGAGGCTGACACCAGACCGACACCGTCACGAGGAGAGGCTGACACCAGACCGACACCGTCACGAGGCGAGGCTGACACCAGACCGACACCGTCACGAGGCGAGGCTGACACCAGACCGACCCCGTCACTAGCGAGGCTGACACCAGACCGACCCCGTCACTAGCGAGGCTGACACCAGACGGACACCGTCACGAGGAGAGGCTGAAACCAGACTGAAACCGTCACTAGCGAGGCTGACACCAGACTGACACCGTCACGAGGAGAGGCTGACACCAGACCGACCCCGTCACTAGCGAGGCTGACACCAGACTGACACCGTCACGAGGAGAGGCTGACACCAGACTGAAACCGTCACTAGCGAGGCTGACACCAGACTGACACCGTCACTAGCGAGGCTGACACCAGACCGACACCGTCACGAGGAGAGGCTGACACCAGACTGAAACCGTCACTAGCGAGGCTGACACCAGACCGACCCCGTCACGAGGAGAGGCTGACACCAGACCGACCCCGTCACTAGCGAGGCTGACACCAGACTGACACCGTCACGAGGAGAGGCTGACACCAGACCGACACCGTCACGAGGAGAGGCTGACACCAGACTGACACCGTCACGAGGAGAGGCTGACACCAGACCGACACCGTCACTAGCGAGGCTGACACCAGACTGACACCGTCACGAGGAGAGGCTGACACCAGACCGAAACCGTCACTAGGGAGGCTGACACCAGACGGACCCTGTCACGAGGAGAGGCTGACACCAGACCGACACCGTCACGAGGAGAGGCTGACACCAGACCGACACCGTCACGAGGAGAGGCTGACACCAGACCGACCCCGTCACGAGGCGAAGATGACACCAGACCGACACCGTCACTAGCGAGGATGACACCAGACCGACACCGTCACGAGGCGAGGCTGACACCAGACCGACACCGTCACGAGGAGAGGCTGACACCAGACCGACACCGTCACGAGGAGAGGCTGACACCAGACCGACACCGTCACGAGGAGAGGCTGACACCAGACCGACACCGTCACTAGCGAGGCTGACACCAGACCGACCCCGTCACGAGGCGAGGATGACACCAGACCGACACCGTCACTAGCGAGGATGACACCAGACTGACACCGTCACTAGCGAGGCTGACACCAGACTGACACCGTCACGAGGAGAGGCTGACACCAGACCGAAACCGTCACTAGGGAGGCTGACACCAGACGGACCCTGTCACGAGGAGAGGCTGACACCAGACCGACACCGTCACGAGGAGAGGCTGACACCAGACCGACACCGTCACGAGGAGAGGCTGACACCAGACCGACCCCGTCACGAGGCGAGGATGACACCAGACCGACACCGTCACTAGCGAGGATGACACCAGACCGACACCGTCACGAGGCGAGGCTGACACCAGACCGACACCGTCACGAGGAGAGGCTGACACCAGACCGACACCGTCACGAGGAGAGGCTGACACCAGACCGACACCGTCACGAGGAGAGGCTGACACCAGACCGACACCGTCACTAGCGAGGCTGACACCAGACCGACCCCGTCACGAGGCGAGGATGACACCAGACCGACACCGTCACTAGCGAGGATGACACCAGACCGACACCGACACGAGGCGAGGCTGACACCAGACCGACACCGTCACGAGGCGAGGCTGACACCAGACCGACCCCGTCACTAGCGAGGCTGACACCAGACGGACACCGTCACGAGGAGAGGCTGACACCAGACTGAAACCGTCACTAGCGAGGCTGACACCAGACTGACACCGTCACGAGGAGAGGCTGACACCAGACTGAAACCGTCACGAGGAGAGGCTGACACCAGACTGAAACCGTCACTAGCGAGGCTGACACCAGACTGACACCGTCACGAGGAGAGGCTGACACCAGACTGAAACCGTCACTAGTGAGGCTGACACCAGACTGACACCGTCACTAGCGAGGCTGACACCAGACTGACACCGTCACGAGGAGAGGCTGACACCAGACTGAAAACCGTCACTAGCGAGGCTGACACCAGACCGACCCCGTCACGAGAGAGGCTGACACCAGACCGACCCCGTCACGAGGAGAGGCTGACACCAGACTGACACCGTCACGAGGAGAGGCTGACACCAGACTGACACCGTCACTAGCGAGGCTGACACCAGACTGACACCGTCACGAGGCGAGGCTGACACCAGACCGACACCGTCACGAGGCGAGGCTGACACCAGACCGACACCGTCACGAGGAGAGGCTGACACCAGACCCGACACCGTCACGAGGCGAGGCTGACACCAGACCGACACCGTCACGAGGCGAGGCTGACACCAGACCGACCCCGTCACTAGCGAGGCTGAAACCAGACCGACCCCGTCACTAGCGAGGCTGACACCAGACGGACACCGTCACGAGGAGAGGCTGACACCAGACTGAAACCGTCACTAGCGAGGCTGACACCAGACTGACACCGTCACGAGGAGAGGCTGACACCAGACCGACCCCGTCACGAGGAGAGGCTGACACCAGACCGACCCCGTCATTAGCGAGGCTGACACCAGACTGACACCGTCACGAGGAGAGGCTGACACCAGACTGAAACCGTCACTAGCGAGGCTGACACCAGACTGACACCGTCACTAGCGAGGCTGACACCAGACCGACACCGTCACGAGGAGAGGCTGACACCAGACTGAAACCGTCACTAGCGAGGCTGACACCAGACCGACCCCGTCACGAGGAGAGGCTGACACCAGACCGACCCCGTCACGAGGAGAGGCTGACACCAGACGGACCCCGTCACGAGGAGAGGCTGACACCAGACCGACACCGTCACGAGGAGAGGCTGACACCAGACTGACACCGTCACGAGGAGAGGCTGACACCAGACTGACACCGTCACTAGCGAGGCTGACACCAGACTGACACCGTCACTAGCGAGGCTGACACCAGACTGACACCGTCACGAGGAGAGGCTGACACCAGACCGAAACCGTCACTAGGGAGGCTGACACCAGACGGACCCCGTCACGAGGAGAGGCTGACACCAGACGGACCCCGTCACGAGGAGAGGCTGACACCAGACCGACACCGTCACGAGGAGAGGCTGACACCAGACCGACCCCGTCATGAGGAGAGGCTGACACCAGACCAACCCCGTCACTAGCGAGGCTGACACCAGACTGACACCGTCACGAGGAGAGGCTGACACCAGACGGACACCGTCACGAGGAGAGGCTGACACCAGACTGAAACCGTCACTAGCGAGGCTGACACCAGACTGACACCGTCACGAGGAGAGGCTGACACCAGACTGACACCGTCACGAGGAGAGGCTGACACCAGACTGACACCGTCACTAGCGAGGCTGACACCAGACTGGACACCGTCACTAGCGAGGCTGACACCAGACTGACACCGTCACTAGCGAGGTTGACACCAGACTGACACCGTCACGAGGAGAGGCTGACACCAGACCGAAACCGTCACTAGCGAGGCTGACACCAGACGGACCCTGTCACGAGGAGAGGCTGACACCAGACCGACACCGTCACGAGGAGAGGCTGACACCAGACCGACTCCGTCACTAGCGAGGCTGACACCAGACCGACCCCGTCACGAGGCGAGGATGACACCAGACCGACACCGTCACTAGCGAGGATGACACCAGACCGACACCGTCACGAGGCGAGGCTGACACCAGACCGACACCGTCACGAGGCGAGGCTGACACCAGACCGACCCCGTCACTAGCGAGGCTGACACCAGACCGACCCCGTCACTAGCGAGGCTGACACCAGACCGACACCGTCACGAGGAGAGGCTGACACCAGACTGACACCGTCACTAGCGATGCTGACACCAGACTGACACCGTCACTAGCGAGGCTGACACCAGACTGACACCGTCACGAGGAGAGGCTGACACCAGACCGAAACCGTCACTAGGGAGGCTGACACCAGACGGACCCTGTCACGAGGAGAGGCTGACACCAGACCGACACCGTCACGAGGAGAGGCTGACACCAGACCGACACCGTCACGAGGAGAGGCTGACACCAGACCGACCCCGTCACGAGGCGAGGATAACACCAGACCGACACCGTCACTAGCGAGGATGACACCAGACCGACACCGTCACGAGGCGAGGCTGACACCAGACCGACACCGTCACGAGGAGAGGCTGACACCAGACCGACCCCGTCACTAGCGAGGCTGACACCAGACTGACACCGTCACGAGGAGAGGCTGACACCAGACTGAAACCGTCACTAGCGAGGCTGACACCAGACTGACACCGTCACTAGCGAGGCTGACACCAGACTGACACCGTCACGAGGAGAGGCTGACACCAGACTGAAACCGTCACTAGCGAGGCTGACACCAGACCGACCCCGTCACGAGGAGAGGCTGACACCAGACCGACCCCGTCACGAGGAGAGGCTGACACCAGACGGACCCCGTCACGAGGAGAGGCTGACACCAGACCGACACCGTCACGAGGAGAGGCTGACACCAGACCGACCCCGTCACGAGGAGAGGCTGACACCAGACCGACCCCGTCACTAGCGAGGCTGACACCAGACTGACACCGTCACGAGGAGAGGCTGACACCAGACTGACACCGTCACGAGGAGAGGCTGACACCAGACTGACACCGTCACTAGCGAGGCTGACACCAGACTGACACCGTCACTAGCGAGGCTGACACCAGACTGACACCGTCACGAGGAGAGGCTGACACCAGACCGAAACCGTCACTAGCGAGGCAGACACCAGACGGACCCTGTCACGAGGAGAGGCTGACACCAGACCGACACCGTCACGAGGAGAGGCTGACACCAGACCGACACCGTCACGAGGCGAGGCTGACACCAGACCGACCCCGTCACTAGCGAGGCTGACACCAGACCGACCCCGTCACTAGCGAGGCTGACACCAGACCGACACCGTCACGAGGAGAGGCTGACACCAGACTGACACCGTCACTAGCGATGCTGACACCAGACTGACACCGTCACTAGCGAGGCTGACACCAGACTGACACCGTCACGAGGAGAGGCTGACACCAGACCGAAACCGTCACTAGGGAGGCTGACACCAGACGGACCCTGTCACGAGGAGAGGCTGACACCAGACCGACACCGTCACGAGGAGAGGCTGACACCAGACCGACACCGTCACGAGGAGAGGCTGACACCAGACCGACCCCGTCACGAGGCGAGGATAACACCAGACCGACACCGTCACTAGCGAGGATGACACCAGACCGACACCGTCACGAGGCGAGGCTGACACCAGACCGACACCGTCACGAGGAGAGGCTGACACCAGGACCGACCCCGTCACTAGCGAGGCTGACACCAGACTGACACCGTCACGAGGAGAGGCTGACACCAGACTGAAACCGTCACTAGCGAGGCTGACACCAGACTGACACCGTCACTAGCGAGGCTGACACCAGACTGACACCGTCACGAGGAGAGGCTGACACCAGACTGAAACCGTCACTAGCGAGGCTGACACCAGACCGACCCCGTCACGAGGAGAGGCTGACACCAGACCGACCCCGTCACGAGGAGAGGCTGACACCAGACGGACCCCGTCACGAGGAGAGGCTGACACCAGACCGACACCGTCACGAGGAGAGGCTGACACCAGACCGACCCCGTCACGAGGAGAGGCTGACACCAGACCGACCCCGTCACTAGCGAGGCTGACACCAGACTGACACCGTCACGAGGAGAGGCTGACACCAGACTGACACCGTCACGAGGAGAGGCTGACACCAGACTGACACCGTCACTAGCGAGGCTGACACCAGACTGACACCGTCACTAGCGAGGCTGACACCAGACTGACACCGTCACGAGGAGAGGCTGACACCAGACCGAAACCGTCACTAGCGAGGCAGACACCAGACGGACCCTGTCACGAGGAGAGGCTGACACCAGACCGACACCGTCACGAGGAGAGGCTGACACCAGACCGACACCGTCACGAGGCGAGGCTGACACCAGACCGACCCCGTCACTAGCGAGGCTGACACCAGACCGACCCCGTCACTAGCGAGGCTGACACCAGACCGACACCGTCACGAGGAGAGGCTGACACCAGACTGACACCGTCACTAGCGATGCTGACACCAGACTGACACCGTCACTAGCGAGGCTGACACCAGACTGACACCGTCACGAGGAGAGGCTGACACCAGACCGAAACCGTCACTAGGGAGGCTGACACCAGACGGACCCTGTCACGAGGAGAGGCTGACACCAGACCGACACCGTCACGAGGAGAGGCTGACACCAGACCGACACCGTCACGAGGAGAGGCTGACACCAGACCGACCCCGTCACGAGGCGAGGATAACACCAGACCGACACCGTCACTAGCGAGGATGACACCAGACCGACACCGTCACGAGGCGAGGCTGACACCAGACCGACACCGTCACGAGGAGAGGCTGACACCAGACCGACCCCGTCACTAGCGAGGCTGACACCAGACTGACACCGTCACGAGGAGAGGCTGACACCAGACTGAAACCGTCACTAGCGAGGCTGACACCAGACTGACACCGTCACTAGCGAGGCTGACACCAGACTGACACCGTCACGAGGAGAGGCTGACACCAGACTGAAACCGTCACTAGCGAGGCTGACACCAGACCGACCCCGTCACGAGGAGAGGCTGACACCAGACCGACCCCGTCACGAGGAGAGGCTGACACCAGACGGACCCCGTCACGAGGAGAGGCTGACACCAGACCGACACCGTCACGAGGAGAGGCTGACACCAGACCGACCCCGTCACGAGGAGAGGCTGACACCAGACCGACCCCGTCACTAGCGAGGCTGACACCAGACTGACACCGTCACGAGGAGAGGCTGACACCAGACTGACACCGTCACGAGGAGAGGCTGACACCAGACTGACACCGTCACTAGCGAGGCTGACACCAGACTGACACCGTCACTAGCGAGGCTGACACCAGACTGACACCGTCACGAGGAGAGGCTGACACCAGACCGAAACCGTCACTAGCGAGGCAGACACCAGACGGACCCTGTCACGAGGAGAGGCTGACACCAGACCGACACCGTCACGAGGAGAGGCTGACACCAGACCGACACCGTCACGAGGAGAGGCTGACACCAGACCGACTCCGTCACTAGCGAGGCTGACACCAGACCGACCCCGTCACGAGGCGAGGATGACACGAGACCGACACCGTCACTAGCGAGGATGACACCAGACCGACACCGTCACGAGGCGAGGCTGACACCAGACCGACACCGTCACGAGGCGAGGCTGACACCAGACCGACCCCGTCACTAGCGAGGCTGACACCAGACCGACCCCGTCACTAGCGAGGCTGACACCAGACGGACACCGTCACGAGGAGAGGCTGACACCAGACTGAAACCGTCACTAGCGAGGCTGACACCAGACTGACACCGTCACGAGGAGAGGCTGACACCAGACTGACACCGTCACGAGGAGAGGCTGACACCAGACTGAAACCGTCACTAGAGAGGCTGACACCAGACTGACACCGTCACGAGGAGAGGCTGACACCAGACTGACACCGTCACGAGGAGAGGCTGACACCAGACTGAAACCGTCACTAGCGAGGCTGACACCAGACTGACACCGTCACGAGGAGAGGCTGACACCAGACTGAAACCGTCACTAGCGAGGCTGACACCAGACCGACCCCGTCACGAGGAGAGGCTGACACCAGACGGACCCCGTCACGAGGAGAGGCTAACACCAGACCGACACCGTCACGAGGAGAGGCTGACACCAGACCGACCCCGTCATGAGGAGAGGCTGACACCAGACCAACCCCGTCACTAGCGAGGCTGACACCAGACTGACACCGTCACGAGGAGAGGCTGACACCAGACGGACACCGTCACTAGAGAGGCTGACACCAGACTGAAACCGTCACTAGCGAGGCTGACACCAGACTGACACCGTCACTAGCGAGGCTGACACCAGACTGACACCGTCACTAGCGAGGCTGACACCAGACTGACACCGTCACTAGCGAGGTTGACACCAGACTGACACCGTCACGAGGAGAGGCTGACACCAGACCGAAACCGTCACTAGCGAGGCTGACACCAGACGGACCCTGTCACGAGGAGAGGCTGACACCAGACCGACACCGTCACGAGGAGAGGCTGACACCAGACCGACTCCGTCACTAGCGAGGCTGACACCAGACCGACCCCGTCACGAGGCGAGGATGACACCAGACCGACACCGTCACTAGCGAGGATGACACCAGACCGACACCGTCACGAGGAGAGGCTGACACCAGACCGACACCGTCACGAGGCGAGGCTGACACCAGACCGACCCCGTCACTAGCGAGACTGACACCAGACCGACCCCGTCACTAGCGAGGCTGACACCAGACCGACACCGTCACGAGGAGAGGCTGACACCAGACTGACACCGTCACTAGCGAGGCTGACACCAGACTGACACCGTCACGAGGAGAGGCTGACACCAGACTGAAACCGTCACTAGCGAGGCTGACACCAGACCGACCCCGTCACGAGGAGAGGCTGACACCAGACCGACCCCGTCACGAGGAGAGGCTGACACCAGACCGACTCCGTCACTAGCGAGGCTGACACCAGACCGACCCCGTCACGAGGCGAGGATGACACCAGACCGACACCGTCACGAGGCGAGGCTGACACCAGACCGACACCGTCACGAGGCGAGGCTGACACCAGACCGACCCCGTCACTAGCGAGGCTGACACCAGACCGACCCCGTCACTAGCGAGGCTGACACCAGACGGACACCGTCACGAGGAGAGGCTGACACCAGACTGAAACCGTCACTAGTGAGGCTGACACCAGACTGACACCGTCACGAGGAGAGGCTGACACCAGACTGACACCGTCACGAGGAGAGGCTGACACCAGACTGAAACCGTCACTAGCGAGGCTGACACCAGACTGACACCGTCACGAGGAGAGGCTGACACCAGACTGACACCGTCACGAGGAGAGGCTGACACCAGACTGAAACCGTCACTAGCGAGGCTGACACCAGACTGACACCGTCACGAGGAGAGGCTGACACCAGACTGAAACCGTCACTAGCGAGGCTGACACCAGACTGACACCGTCACTAGCGAGGCTGACACCAGACTGACACCGTCACGTGGAGAGGCTGACACCAGACTGAAACCGTCACTAGCGAGGCTGACACCAGACCGACCCCGTCACGAGGAGAGGCTGACACCAGACCGACCCTGTCACGAGGAGAGGCTGACACCAGACCGACACCGTCACGAGGAGAGGCTGACACCAGACCGACCCCGTCACGAGGAGAGGCTGACACCAGACCGACCCCGTCACTAGCGAGGCTGACACCAGACTGACACCGTCACGAGGAGAGGCTGACACCAGACGGACACCGTCACGAGGAGAGGCTGACACCAGACTGAAACCGTCACTAGCGAGGCTGACACCAGACTGACACCGTCACGAGGAGAGGCTGACACCAGACTGACACCGTCACGAGGAGAGGCTGACACCAGACTGAAACCGTCACTAGCGAGGCTGACACCAGACTGACACCGTCACGAGGAGAGGCTGACACCAGACTGACACCGTCACGAGGAGAGGCTGACACCAGACTGACACCGTCACTAGCGAGGCTGACACCAGACTGACACCGTCACTAGCGAGGCTGACACCAGACTGACACCGTCACTAGCGAGGCTGACACCAGACTGACACCGTCACTAGCGAGGCTGACACCAGACTGACACCGTCACGAGGAGAGGCTGACACCAGACGGACACCGTCACGAGGAGAGGCTGACACCAGACTGAAACCGTCACTAGCGAGGCTGACACCAGACTGACACCGTCACGAGGAGAGGCTGACACCAGACTGACACCGTCACGAGGAGAGGCTGACACCAGACTGAAACCGTCACTAGCGAGGCTGACACCAGACTGACACCGTCACGAGGAGAGGCTGACACCAGACTGACACCGTCACGAGGAGAGGCTGACACCAGACTGACACCGTCACTAGCGAGGCTGACACCAGACTGACACCGTCACTAGCGAGGCTGACACCAGACTGACACCGTCACTAGCGAGGCTGACACCAGACTGACACCGTCACTAGCGAGGCTGACACCAGACTGACACCGTCACGAGGAGAGGCTGACACCAGACGGACACCGTCACGAGGAGAGGCTGACACCAGACTGAAACCGTCACTAGCGAGGCTGACACCAGACTGACACCGTCACGAGGAGAGGCTGACACCAGACTGACACCGTCACGAGGAGAGGCTGACACCAGACTGACACCGTCACGAGGCGAGGCTGACACCAGACCGACACCGTCACGAGGAGAGGCTGACACCAGACCGACCCCGTCACTAGCGAGGCTGACACCAGACCGACCCCGTCACTAGCGAGGCTGACACCAGACGGACACCGTCACGAGGAGAGGCTGACACCAGACTGAAACCGTCACTAGCGAGGCTGACACCAGACTGACACCGTCACGAGGAGAGGCTGACACCAGACTGACACCGTCACGAGGAGAGGCTGACACCACACTGAAACCGTCACTAGCGAGGCTGACACCAGACTGACACCGTCACTAGCGAGGCTGACACCAGACTGACACCGTCACGAGGAGAGGCTGACACCAGACTGAAACCGTCACTAGCGAGGCTGACACCAGACTGACACCGTCACGAGGAGAGGCAGACACCAGACTGACACCGTCACGAGGAGAGGCTGACACCAGACTGAAACCGTCACTAGCGAGGCTGACACCAGACTGACACCGTCACGAGGAGAGGCTGACACCAGACTGACACCGTCACGAGGAGAGGCTGACACCAGACTGAAACCGTCACTAGCGAGGCTGACACCAGACTGACACCGTCACTAGCGAGGCTGACACCAGACTGACACCGTCACGAGGAGAGGCTGACACCAGACCGACTCCGTCACTAGCGAGGCTGACACCAGACCGACCCCGTCACGAGGCGAGGATGACACCAGACCGACACCGTCACTAGCGAGGATGACACCAGACCGACACCGTCACGAGGCGAGGCTGACACCAGACCGACACCGTCACGAGGCGAGGCTGACACCAGACCGACCCCGTCACTAGCGAGGCTGACACCAGACCGACCCCGTCACTAGCGAGGCTGACACCAGACGGACACCGTCACGAGGAGAAGCTGACACCAGACTGAAACCGTCACTAGCGAGGCTGACACCAGACTGACACCGTCACGAGGAGAGGCTGACACCAGACCGACCCCGTCACGAGGAGAGGCTGACACCAGACCGACCCCGTCACTAGCGAGGCTGACACCAGACTGACACCGTCACGAGGAGAGGCTGACACCAGACTGAAACCGTCACTAGCGAGGCTGACACCAGACCGACCCCGTCACGAGGAGAGGCTGACACCAGACCGACCCCGTTACTAGCGAGGCTGACACCAGACTGACACCGTCACGAGGAGAGGCTGACACCAGACGGACACCGTCACGAGGAGAGGCTGACACCAGACTGAAACCGTCACTAGCGAGGCTGACACCAGACTGACACCGTCACGAGGAGAGGCTGACACCAGACTGACACCGTCACGAGGAGAGGCTGACACCAGACTGACACCGTCACTAGCGAGGCTGACACCAGACTGACACCGTCACTAGCGAGGCTGACACCAGACTGACACCGTCACTAGCGAGGCTGACACCAGACTGACACCGTCACGAGGAGAGGCTGACACCAGACGGACACCGTCACGAGGAGAGGCTGACACCAGACTGAAACCGTCACTAGCGAGGCTGACACCAGACTGACACCGTCACGAGGAGAGGCTGACACCAGACTGACACCGTCACGAGGAGAGGCTGACACCAGACTGACACCGTCACGAGGCGAGGCTGACACCAGACCGACACCGTCACGAGGCGAGGCTGACACCAGACCGACCCCGTCACTAGCGAGGCTGACACCAGACCGACCCCGTCACTAGCGAGGCTGACACCAGACGGACACCGTCACGAGGAGAGGCTAACACCAGACTGAAACCGTCACTAGCGAGGCTGACACCAGACTGACACCATCACGAGGAGAGGCTGACACCAGACTGACACCGTCACGAGGAGAGGCTGACACCAGACTGAAACCGTCGCTAGCGAGGCTGACACCAGACTGACACCGTCACGAGGAGAGGCTGACACCACACTGAAACCGTCACTAGCGAGGCTGACACCAGACTGACACCGTCACTAGCGAGGCTGACACCAGACTGACACCGTCACGAGGAGAGGCTGACACCAGACTGAAACCGTCACTAGCGAGGCTGACACCAGACTGACACCGTCACGAGGAGAGGCAGACACCAGACTGACACCGTCACGAGGAGAGGCTGACACCAGACTGAAACCGTCACTAGCGAGGCTGACACCAGACTGACACCGTCACGAGGAGAGGCTGACACCAGACTGACACCGTCACGAGGAGAGGCTGACACCAGACTGAAACCGTCACTAGCGAGGCTGACACCAGACTGACACCGTCACGAGGAGAGGCTGACACCAGACTGAAACCGTCACTAGCGAGGCTGACACCAGACTGACACCGTCACTAGCGAGGCTGACACCAGACTGACACCGTCACTAGCGAGGCTGACACCAGACTGACACCGTCACGAGGAGAGGCTGACACCAGACCGAAACCGTCACTAGCGAGGCTGACACCAGACGGACCCTGTCACGAGGAGAGGCTGACACCAGACCGACACCGTCACGAGGAGAGGCAGACACCAGACCGACACCGTCACGAGGAGAGGCTGACACCAGACCGACTCCGTCACTAGCGAGGCTGACACCAGACCGACCCCGTCACTAGCGAGGCTGACACCAGACCGACCCCGTCACTAGCGAGGCTGACACCAGACGGACACCGTCACGAGGAGAGGCTGACACCAGACTGAAACCGTCACTAGCGAGGCTGACACCAGACTGACACCGTCACGAGGAGAGGCTGACACCAGACCGACCCCGTCACGAGGAGAGGCTGACACCAGACCGACCCCGTCACTAGCGAGGCTGACACCAGACTGACACCGTCACGAGGAGAGGCTGACACCAGACTGAAACCGTCACTAGCGAGGCTGACACCAGACTGACACCGTCACTAGCGAGGCTGACACCAGACTGACACCGTCACGAGGAGAGGCTGACACCAGATTGAAACCGTCACTAGCGAGGCTGACACCAGACCGACCCCGTCACGAGGAGAGGCTGACACCAGACCGACTCCGTCACTAGCGAGGCTGACACCAGACCGACCCCGTCACGAGGCGAGGATGACACCAGACCGACACCGTCACTAGCGAGGATGACACCAGACCGACACCGTCACGAGGCGAGGCTGACACCAGACCGACACCGTCACGAGGCGAGGCTGACACCAGACCGACCCCGTCACTAGCGAGGCTGACACCAGACCGACCCCGTCACTAGCGAGGCTGACACCAGACGGACACCGTCACGAGGAGAGGCTGACACCAGACTGAAACCGTCACTAGCGAGGCTGACACCAGACTGACACCCTCACGAGGAGAGGCTGACACCAGACTGACACCGTCACGAGGAGAGGCTGACACCAGACCGACACCGTCACGAGGAGAGGCTGACACCAGACGGACACCGTCACGAGGAGAGGCTGACACCAGACCGACACCGTCACGAGGAGAGGCTGACACCAGACGGACACCGTCACGAGGAGAGGCTGACACCAGACTGAAACCGTCACTAGCGAGGCTGACACCAGACTGACACCGTCACGAGGAGAGGCTGACACCAGACTGACACCGTCACGAGGAGAGGCTGACACCAGACTGACACCGTCACTAGCGAGGCTGACACCAGACGGACACCGTCACGAGGAGAGGCTGACACCAGACTGAAACCGTCACTAGCGAGGCTGACACCAGACTGAAACCGTCACTAGCGAGGCTGACACCAGACTGACACCGTCACGAGGAGAGGCTGACACCAGACTGACACCGTCACGAGGAGAGGCTGACACCAGACTGAAACCGTCACTAGCGAGGCTGACACCAGACTGACACTGTCACGAGGAGAGGCTGACACCAGACTGACACCGTCACGAGGAGAGGCTGACACCAGACTGAAACCGTCACTAGCGAGGCTGACACCAGACTGACACCGTCACGAGGAGAGGCTGACACCAGACTGAAACCGTCACTAGCGAGGCTGACACCAGACTGACACCGTCACTAGCGAGGCTGACACCAGACTGACACCGTCACGAGGAGAGGCTGACACCAGACTGAAACCGTCACTAGCGAGGCTGACATTAGACCGACCCCGTCACGAGGAGAGGCTGACACCAGACCGACCCCGTCACGAGGAGAGGCTGACACCAGACGGACCCCGTCACGAGGAGAGGCTGACACCAGACCGACACCGTCACGAGGAGAGGCTGACACCAGACCGACCCCGTCACGAGGAGAGGCTGACACCAGACCGACCCCGTCACTAGCGAGGCTGACACCAGACTGACACCGTCACGAGGAGAGGCTGACACCAGACGGACACCGTCACGAGGAGAGGCTGACACCAGACTGAAACCGTCACTAGCGAGGCTGACACCAGACTGACACCGTCACGAGGAGAGGCTGACACCAGACTGACACCGTCACGAGGAGAGGCTGACACCAGACTGACACCGTCACTAGCGAGGCTGACACCAGACTGACACCGTCACGAGGAGAGGCTGACACCAGACTGAAACCGTCACTAGCGAGGCTGACACCAGACTGACACCGTCACTAGCGAGGCTGACACCAGACTGACACCGTCACGAGGAGAGGCTGACACCAGACTGAAACCGTCACTAGCGAGGCTGACACCAGACCGACCCCGTCACGAGGAGAGGCTGACACCAGACCGACCCCGTCACGAGGAGAGGCTGACACCAGACGGACCCCGTCACGAGGAGAGGCTGACACCAGACTGACACCGTCACGAGGAGAGGCTGACACCAGACCGACCCCGTCACGAGGAGAGGCTGACACCAGACCGACCCCGTCACTAGCGAGGCTGACACCAGACTGACACCGTCACGAGGAGAGGCTGACACCAGACGGACACCGTCACGAGGAGAGGCTGACACCAGACTGAAACCGTCACTAGCGAGGCTGACACCAGACTGACACCGTCACGAGGAGAGGCTGACACCAGACTGACACCGTCACGAGGAGAGGCTGACACCAGACTGACACCGTCACTAGCGAGGCTGACACCAGACTGACACCGTCACGAGGAGAGGCTGACACCAGACTGACACCGTCACGAGGAGAGGCTGACACCAGACTGACACCGTCACGAGGAGAGGCTGACACCAGACTGACACCGTCACTAGCGAGGCTGACACCAGACTGACACCGTCACTAGCGAGGCTGACACCAGACTGACACTGTCACTAGCGAGGCTGACACCAGACTGACACCGTCACGAGGAGAGGCTGACACCAGACGGACACCGTCACGAGGAGAGGCTGACACCAGACTGAAACCGTCACTAGCGAGGCTCACACCAGACTGACACCGTCACGAGGAGAGGCTGACACCAGACCGACACCGTCACGAGGAGAGGCTGACACCAGACCGACCCCGTCACGAGGAGAGGCTGACACCAGACCGACACCGTCACTAGCGAGGCTGACACCAGACTGACACCGTCACGAGGAGAGGCTGACACCAGACGGACACCGTCACGAGGAGAGGCTGACACCAGACTGAAACCGTCACTAGCGAGGCTGACACCAGACTGACACCATCACGAGGAGAGGCTGACACCAGACTGACACCGTCACGAGGAGAGGCTGACACCAGACTGACACCGTCACTAGCGAGGCTGACACCAGACGGACACCGTCACGAGGAGAGGCTGACACCAGACTGAAACCGTCACTAGCGAGGCTGACACCAGACTGAAACCGTCACTAGCGAGGCTGACACCAGACTGACACCGTCACGAGGAGAGGCTGAAACCAGACTGACACCGTCACGAGGAGAGGCTGACACCAGACTGAAACCGTCACTAGCGAGGCTGACACCAGACTGACACTGTCACGAGGAGAGGCTGACACCAGACTGACAAAGTCACGAGGAGAGGCTGACACCAGACCGAAACCGTCACTAGCGAGGCTGACACCAGACGGACCCTGTCACGAGGAGAGGCTGACACCAGACCGACACCGTCACGAGGAGAGGCTGACACCAGACCGACACCGTCACGAGGAGAGGCTGACACCAGACCGACTCCGTCACTAGCGAGGCTGACACCAGACCGACCTCGTCACGAGGCGAGGATGACACCAGACCGACACCGTCACTAGCGAGGATGACACCAGACCGACACCGTCACGAGGCGAGGCTGACACCAGACCGACACCGTCACGAGGCGAGGCTGACACCAGACCGACCCCGTCACTAGCGAGGCTGACACCAGACCGACCCCGTCACTAGCGAGGCTGACACCAGACGGACACCGTCACGAGGAGAGGCTGACACCAGACTGAAACCGTCACTAGCGAGGCTGACACCAGACTGACACCGTCACGAGGAGAGGCTGACACCAGACTGACTCCGTCACGAGGAGAGGCTGACACCAGACTGAAACCGTCACTAGCGAGGCTGACACCAGACTGACACCGTCACGAGGAGAGGCTGACACCAGACTGTCACCGTCACGAGGAGAGGCTGACACCAGACTGAAACCGTCACTAGCGAGGCTGACTCCAGACTGACACCGTCACGAGGAGAGGCTGACACCAGACTGACACCGTCACGAGGAGAGGCTGACACCAGACTGACACCGTCACTAGCGAGGCTGACACCAGACTGACACCGTCACTAGCGAGGCTGACACCAGACTGACACTGTCACTAGCGAGGCTGACACCAGACTGACACCGTCACGAGGAGAGGCTGACACCAGTCGGACACCGTCACGAGGAGAGGCTGACACCAGACTGAAACCGTCACTAGCGAGGCTGACACCAGACTGACACCGTCACGAGGAGAGGCTGACACCAGACTGAAACCGTCACTAGCGAGGCTGACACCAGACTGACACCGTCACGAGGAGAGGCTGACACCAGACTGACACCGTCACGAGGAGAGGCTGACACCAGACCGACACCGTCACGAGGAGAGGCTGACACCAGACCGACCCCGTCACGAGGAGAGGCTGACACCAGACCGACACCGTCACTAGCGAGGCTGACACCAGACTGACACCGTCACGAGGAGAGGCTGACACCAGACGGACACCGTCACGAGGAGAGGCTGACACCAGACTGAAACCGTCACTAGCGAGGCTGACACCAGACTGACACCATCACGAGGAGAGGCTGACACCAGACTGACACCGTCACGAGGAGAGGCTGACACCAGACTGACACCGTCACTAGCGAGGCTGACACCAGACGGACACCGTCACGAGGAGAGGCTGACACCAGACTGAAACCGTCACTAGCGAGGCTGACACCAGACTGAAACCGTCACTAACGAGGCTGACACCAGACTGACACCGTCACGAGGAGAGGCTGAAACCAGACTGACACCGTCACGAGGAGAGGCTGACACCAGACTGAAACCGTCACTAGCGAGGCTGACACCAGACTGACACCATCACGAGGAGAGGCTGACACCAGACTGACACCGTCACGAGGAGAGGCTGACACCAGACTGAAACCGTCGCTAGCGAGGCTGACACCAGACTGACACCGTCACGAGGAGAGGCTGACACCACACTGAAACCGTCACTAGCGAGGCTGACACCAGACTGACACCGTCACTAGCGAGGCTGACACCAGACTGACACCGTCACGAGGAGAGGCTGACACCAGACTGAAACCGTCACTAGCGAGGCTGACACCAGACTGACACCGTCACGAGGAGAGGCAGACACCAGACTGACACCGTCACGAGGAGAGGCTGACACCAGACTGAAACCGTCACTAGCGAGGCTGACACCAGACTGACACCGTCACGAGGAGAGGCTGACACCAGACTGACACCGTCACGAGGAGAGGCTGACACCAGACTGAAACCGTCACTAGCGAGGCTGACACCAGACTGACACCGTCACGAGGAGAGGCTGACACCAGACTGAAACCGTCACTAGCGAGGCTGACACCAGACTGACACCGTCACTAGCGAGGCTGACACCAGACTGACACCGTCACTAGCGAGGCTGACACCAGACTGACACCGTCACGAGGAGAGGCTGACACCAGACCGACTCCGTCACTAGCGAGGCTGACACCAGACCGACCCCGTCACTAGCAAGGCTGACACCAGACCGACCCCGTCACTAGCGAGGCTGACACCAGACGGACACCGTCACGAGGAGAGGCTGACACCAGACTGAAACCGTCACTAGCGAGGCTGACACCAGACTGACACCGTCACGAGGAGAGGCTGACACCAGACCGACCCCGTCACGAGGAGAGGCTGACACCAGACCGACCCCGTCACTAGCGAGGCTGACACCAGACTGACACCGTCACGAGGAGAGGCTGACACCAGACTGAAACCGTCACTAGCGAGGCTGACACCAGACTGACACCGTCACTAGCGAGGCTGACACCAGACTGACACCGTCACGAGGAGAGGCTGACACCAGATTGAAACCGTCACTAGCGAGGCTGACACCAGACCGACCCCGTCACGAGGAGAGGCTGACACCAGACCGACTCCGTCACTAGCGAGGCTGACACCAGACCGACCCCGTCACGAGGCGAGGATGACACCAGACCGACACCGTCACTAGCGAGGATGACACCAGACCGACACCGTCACGAGGCGAGGCTGACACCAGACCGACACCGTCACGAGGCGAGGCTGACACCAGACCGACCCCGTCACTAGCGAGGCTGACACCAGACCGACCCCGTCACTAGCGAGGCTGACACCAGACGGACACCGTCACGAGGAGAGGCTGACACCAGACTGAAACCGTCACTAGCGAGGCTGACACCAGACTGACACCCTCACGAGGAGAGGCTGACACCAGACTGACACCGTCACGAGGAGAGGCTGACACCAGACCGACACCGTCACGAGGAGAGGCTGACACCAGACGGACACCGTCACGAGGAGAGGCTGACACCAGACCGACACCGTCACGAGGAGAGGCTGACACCAGACGGACACCGTCACGAGGAGAGGCTGACACCAGACTGAAACCGTCACTAGCGAGGCTGACACCAGACTGACACCGTCACGAGGAGAGGCTGACACCAGACCGACCCCGTCACGAGGAGAGGCTGACACCAGACCGACCCCGTCACTAGCGAGGCTGACACCAGACTGACACCGTCACGAGGAGAGGCTGACACCAGACTGAAACCGTCACTAGCGAGGCTGACACCAGACTGACACCGTCACTAGCGAGGCTGACACCAGACTGACACCGTCACGAGGAGAGGCTGACACCAGATTGAAACCGTCACTAGCGAGGCTGACACCAGACCGACCCCGTCACGAGGAGAGGCTGACACCAGACCGACTCCGTCACTAGCGAGGCTGACACCAGACCGACCCCGTCACGAGGCGAGGATGACACCAGACCGACACCGTCACTAGCGAGGATGACACCAGACCGACACCGTCACGAGGCGAGGCTGACACCAGACCGACACCGTCACGAGGCGAGGCTGACACCAGACCGACCCCGTCACTAGCGAGGCTGACACCAGACCGACCCCGTCACTAGCGAGGCTGACACCAGACGGACACCGTCACGAGGAGAGGCTGACACCAGACTGAAACCGTCACTAGCGAGGCTGACACCAGACTGACACCCTCACGAGGAGAGGCTGACACCAGACTGACACCGTCACGAGGAGAGGCTGACACCAGACCGACACCGTCACGAGGAGAGGCTGACACCAGACGGACACCGTCACGAGGAGAGGCTGACACCAGACCGACACCGTCACGAGGAGAGGCTGACACCAGACGGACACCGTCACGAGGAGAGGCTGACACCAGACTGAAACCGTCACTAGCGAGGCTGACACCAGACTGACACCGTCACGAGGAGAGGCTGACACCAGACTGACACCGTCACGAGGAGAGGCTGACACCAGACTGACACCGTCACTAGCGAGGCTGACACCAGACGGACACCGTCACGAGGAGAGGCTGACACCAGACTGAAACCGTCACTAGCGAGGCTGACACCAGACTGAAACCGTCACTAGCGAGGCTGACACCAGACTGACACCGTCACGAGGAGAGGCTGACACCAGACTGACACCGTCACGAGGAGAGGCTGACACCAGACTGAAACCGTCACTAGCGAGGCTGACACCAGACTGACACTGTCACGAGGAGAGGCTGACACCAGACTGACACCGTCACGAGGAGAGGCTGACACCAGACTGAAACCGTCACTAGCGAGGCTGACACCAGACTGACACCGTCACGAGGAGAGGCTGACACCAGACTGAAACCGTCACTAGCGAGGCTGACACCAGACTGACACCGTCACTAGCGAGGCTGACACCAGACTGACACCGTCACGAGGAGAGGCTGACACCAGACTGAAACCGTCACTAGCGAGGCTGACATTAGACCGACCCCGTCACGAGGAGAGGCTGACACCAGACCGACCCCGTCACGAGGAGAGGCTGACACCAGACGGACCCCGTCACGAGGAGAGGCTGACACCAGACCGACACCGTCACGAGGAGAGGCTGACACCAGACCGACCCCGTCACGAGGAGAGGCTGACACCAGACCGACCCCGTCACTAGCGAGGCTGACACCAGACTGACACCGTCACGAGGAGAGGCTGACACCAGACGGACACCGTCACGAGGAGAGGCTGACACCAGACTGAAACCGTCACTAGCGAGGCTGACACCAGACTGACACCGTCACGAGGAGAGGCTGACACCAGACTGACACCGTCACGAGGAGAGGCTGACACCAGACTGACACCGTCACTAGCGAGGCTGACACCAGACTGACACCGTCACGAGGAGAGGCTGACACCAGACTGAAACCGTCACTAGCGAGGCTGACACCAGACTGACACCGTCACTAGCGAGGCTGACACCAGACTGACACCGTCACGAGGAGAGGCTGACACCAGACTGAAACCGTCACTAGCGAGGCTGACACCAGACCGACCCCGTCACGAGGAGAGGCTGACACCAGACCGACCCCGTCACGAGGAGAGGCTGACACCAGACGGACCCCGTCACGAGGAGAGGCTGACACCAGACTGACACCGTCACGAGGAGAGGCTGACACCAGACCGACCCCGTCACGAGGAGAGGCTGACACCAGACCGACCCCGTCACTAGCGAGGCTGACACCAGACTGACACCGTCACGAGGAGAGGCTGACACCAGACGGACACCGTCACGAGGAGAGGCTGACACCAGACTGAAACCGTCACTAGCGAGGCTGACACCAGACTGACACCGTCACGAGGAGAGGCTGACACCAGACTGACACCGTCACGAGGAGAGGCTGACACCAGACTGACACCGTCACTAGCGAGGCTGACACCAGACTGACACCGTCACGAGGAGAGGCTGACACCAGACTGACACCGTCACGAGGAGAGGCTGACACCAGACTGACACCGTCACGAGGAGAGGCTGACACCAGACTGACACCGTCACTAGCGAGGCTGACACCAGACTGACACCGTCACTAGCGAGGCTGACACCAGACTGACACTGTCACTAGCGAGGCTGACACCAGACTGACACCGTCACGAGGAGAGGCTGACACCAGACGGACACCGTCACGAGGAGAGGCTGACACCAGACTGAAACCGTCACTAGCGAGGCTCACACCAGACTGACACCGTCACGAGGAGAGGCTGACACCAGACCGACACCGTCACGAGGAGAGGCTGACACCAGACCGACCCCGTCACGAGGAGAGGCTGACACCAGACCGACACCGTCACTAGCGAGGCTGACACCAGACTGACACCGTCACGAGGAGAGGCTGACACCAGACGGACACCGTCACGAGGAGAGGCTGACACCAGACTGAAACCGTCACTAGCGAGGCTGACACCAGACTGACACCATCACGAGGAGAGGCTGACACCAGACTGACACCGTCACGAGGAGAGGCTGACACCAGACTGACACCGTCACTAGCGAGGCTGACACCAGACGGACACCGTCACGAGGAGAGGCTGACACCAGACTGAAACCGTCACTAGCGAGGCTGACACCAGACTGAAACCGTCACTAGCGAGGCTGACACCAGACTGACACCGTCACGAGGAGAGGCTGAAACCAGACTGACACCGTCACGAGGAGAGGCTGACACCAGACTGAAACCGTCACTAGCGAGGCTGACACCAGACTGACACTGTCACGAGGAGAGGCTGACACCAGACTGACACCGTCACGAGGAGAGGCTGACACCAGACCGAAACCGTCACTAGCGAGGCTGACACCAGACGGACCCTGTCACGAGGAGAGGCTGACACCAGACCGACACCGTCACGAGGAGAGGCTGACACCAGACCGACACCGTCACGAGGAGAGGCTGACACCAGACCGACTCCGTCACTAGCGAGGCTGACACCAGACCGACCTCGTCACGAGGCGAGGATGACACCAGACCGACACCGTCACTAGCGAGGATGACACCAGACCGACACCGTCACGAGGCGAGGCTGACACCAGACCGACACCGTCACGAGGCGAGGCTGACACCAGACCGACCCCGTCACTAGCGAGGCTGACACCAGACCGACCCCGTCACTAGCGAGGCTGACACCAGACGGACACCGTCACGAGGAGAGGCTGACACCAGACTGAAACCGTCACTAGCGAGGCTGACACCAGACTGACACCGTCACGAGGAGAGGCTGACACCAGACTGTCACCGTCACGAGGAGAGGCTGACACCAGACTGAAACCGTCACTAGCGAGGCTGACTCCAGACTGACACCGTCACGAGGAGAGGCTGACACCAGACTGACACCGTCACGAGGAGAGGCTGACACCAGACTGACACCGTCACTAGCGAGGCTGACACCAGACTGACACCGTCACTAGCGAGGCTGACACCAGACTGACACTGTCACTAGCGAGGCTGACACCAGACTGACACCGTCACGAGGAGAGGCTGACACCAGTCGGACACCGTCACGAGGAGAGGCTGACACCAGACTGAAACCGTCACTAGCGAGGCTGACACCAGACTGACACCGTCACGAGGAGAGGCTGACACCAGACTGAAACCGTCACTAGCGAGGCTGACACCAGACTGACACCGTCACGAGGAGAGGCTGACACCAGACTGACACCGTCACGAGGAGAGGCTGACACCAGACCGACACCGTCACGAGGAGAGGCTGACACCAGACCGACCCCGTCACGAGGAGAGGCTGACACCAGACCGACACCGTCACTAGCGAGGCTGACACCAGACTGACACCGTCACGAGGAGAGGCTGACACCAGACGGACACCGTCACGAGGAGAGGCTGACACCAGACTGAAACCGTCACTAGCGAGGCTGACACCAGACTGACACCATCACGAGGAGAGGCTGACACCAGACTGACACCGTCACGAGGAGAGGCTGACACCAGACTGACACCGTCACTAGCGAGGCTGACACCAGACGGACACCGTCACGAGGAGAGGCTGACACCAGACTGAAACCGTCACTAGCGAGGCTGACACCAGACTGAAACCGTCACTAACGAGGCTGACACCAGACTGACACCGTCACGAGGAGAGGCTGAAACCAGACTGACACCGTCACGAGGAGAGGCTGACACCAGACTGAAACCGTCACTAGCGAGGCTGACACCAGACTGACACTGTCACGAGGAGAGGCTGACACCAGACTGACACCGTCACGAGGAGAGGCTGACACCAGACCGAAACCGTCACTAGCGAGGCTAACACCAGACAGACACTGTCACGAGGAGAGGCTGACACCAGACCGACACCGTCACGAGGAGAGGCTGACACCAGACCGACACCGTCACGAGGAGAGGCTGACACCAGACCGACTCCGTCACTAGCGAGGCTGACACCAGACCGACCTCGTCACGAGGCGAGGATGACACCAGACCGACACCGTCACTAGCGAGGATGACACCAGACCGACACCGTCACGAGGCGAGGCTGACACCAGACCGACACCGTCACGAGGCGAGGCTGACACCAGACCGACCCCGTCACTAGCGAGGCTGACACCAGACCGACCCCGTCACTAGCGAGGCTGACACCAGACGGACACCGTCACGAGGAGAGGCTGACACCAGACTGAAACCGTCACTAGCGAGGCTGACACCAGACTGACACCGTCACGAGGAGAGGCTGACACCAGACTGACTCCGTCACGAGGAGAGGCTGACACCAGACTGAAACCGTCACTAGCGAGGCTGACACCAGACTGACACCGTCACGAGGAGAGGCTGACACCAGACTGTCACCGTCACGAGGAGAGGCTGACACCAGACTGAAACCGTCACTAGCGAGGCTGACACCAGACTGACACCGTCACGAGGAGAGGCTGACACCAGACTGTCACCGTCACGAGGAGAGGCTGACACCAGACTGAAACCGTCACTAGCGAGGCTGACACCAGACTGACACCGTCACGAGGAGAGGCTGACACCAGACTGAAACCGTCACTAGCGAGGCTGACACCAGACTGACACCGTCACTAGCGAGGCTGACACCAGACTGACACCGTCACGAGGAGAGGCTGACACCAGACTGAAACCGTCACTAGCGAGGCTGACACCAGACCGACCCCGTCACGAGGAGAGGCTGACACCAGACCGACCCCGTCACGAGGAGAGGCTGACACCAGACGGACCCCGTCACGAGGAGAGGCTGACACCAGACCGACCCCGTCACTAGCGAGGCTGACACCAGACTGACACCGTCACGAGGAGAGGCTGACACCAGACTGACACCGTCACTAGCGAGGCTGACACCAGACTGACACCGTCACTAGCGAGGCTGACACCAGACTGACACCGTCACGAGGAGAGGCTGACACCAGACCGAAACCGTCACTAGCGAGGCTGGCACCAGATGGACCCTGTCACGAGGAGAGGCTGACACCAGACCGACACCGTCTCGAGGAGAGGCTGACACCAGACCGACACCGTCACGAGGAGAGGCTGACACCAGACTGAAACCGTCACTAGCGAGGCTGACACCAGACCGACACCGTCACTAGCGAGGATGACACCAGACCGACACCGTCACGAGGCGAGGCTGACACCAGACCGACACCGTCACGAGGCGAGGCTGACACCAGACCGACCCCGTCACTAGCGAGGCTGACACCAGACCGACCCCGTCACTAGCGAGGCTGACACCAGACTGACACTGTTACGAGGAGAGGCTGAAACCAGACCGACCCCGTCACGAGGAGAGGCTGACACCAGACCGACCCCGTTACTAGCGAGGCTGACACCAGACTGACACCGTCACGAGGAGAGGCTGACACCAGACTGAAACCGTCACAAGCGAGGCTGACACCAGACTGACACCGTCACTAGCAAGGCTGACACCAGACTGACACCGTCACGAGGAGAGGCTGACACCAGACTGAAACCGTCACAAGCGAGGCTGACACCAGACTGACACCGTCACTAGCAAGGCTGACACCAGACTGACACCGTCACGAGGAGAGGCTGACACCAGACTGAAACCGTCACTAGCGAGGCTGACACCAGACCGACCCCGTCACGAGGAGAGGCTGACACCAGACCGACCCCGTCACGAGGAGAGGCTGACACCAGACGGACCCCGTCACGAGGAGAGGCTGACACCAGACCGACACCGTCACGAGGAGAGGCTGACACCAGACCGACCCCGTCACGAGGAGAGGCTGACACCAGACCGACCCCGTCACTAGCGAGGCTGACACCAGACTGACACCGTCACGAGGAGAGGCTGACACCAGACGGACACCGTCACGAGGAGAGGCTGACACCAGACTGAAACCGTCACTAGCGAGGCTGACACCAGACTGACACCGTCACGAGGAGAGGCTGACACCAGACTGACACCGTCACGAGGAGAGGCTGACACCAGACTGACACCGTCACTAGCGAGGCTGACACCAGACTGACACCGTCACTAGCGAGGCTGACACCAGACTGACACCGTCACGAGGAGAGGCTGACACCAGACCGACCCCGTCACTAGCGAGGCTGACACCAGACGGACACCGTCACGAGGAGAGGCTGACACCAGACTGAAACCATCACTAGCGAGGCTGACACCAGACTGACACCGTCACGAGGAGAGGCTGACACCAGACTGACACCGTCACGAGGAGAGGCTGACACCAGACTGAAACCGTCACTAGCGAGACTGACACCGTCACGAGGAGAGGCTGACACCAGACTGACACCGTCACGAGGAGAGGCTGACACCAGACTGAAACCGTCACTAGTGAGGCTGACACCAGACTGACACCGTCACGAGGAGATGCTGTCACCAGACTGAAACCGTCACTAGCGAGGCTGACACCAGACTGACACCGTCACTAGCGAGGCTGACACCAGACTGACACCGTCACGAGGAGAGGCTGACACCAGACTGAAACCGTCACTAGCGAGGCTGACACCAGACCGACCCCGTCACGAGGAGAGGCTGACACCAGACCGACCCCGTCACGAGGAGAGGCTGACACCAGACGGACCCCGTCACGAGGAGAGGCTGACACCAGACCGACACCGTCACGAGGAGAGGCTGACACCAGACCGACCCCATCACGAGGAGAGGCTGACACCAGACCGACCCCGTCACTAGCGAGGCTGACACCAGACTGACACCGTCACGAGGAGAGGCTGACACCAGACGGACACCGTCACGAGGAGAGGCTGACACCAGACTGAAACCGTCACTAGCGAGGCTGACACCAGACTGACACCGTCACGAGCAGAGGCTGACACCAGACTGACACCGTCACGAGGAGAGGCTGACACCAGACTGACACCGTCACTAGCGAGGCTGACACCAGACTGACACCGTCACTAGCGAGGCTGACACCAGACTGACACCTTCACTAGCGAGGCTGACACCAGACTGACACCGTCACGAGGAGAAGCTGACACCAGACGGACACCGTCACGAGGAGAGGCTGACACCAGACTGAAACCGTCACTAGCGAGGCTGACACCAGACTGACACCGTCACGAGGAGAGGCTGACACCAGACTGAAACCGTCACTAGCGAGGCTGACACCAGACTGACACCGTCACTAGCGAGGCTGACACCAGACTGACACCGTCACGAGGAGAGGCTGACACCAGACTGAAACCGTCCCTAGCGAGGCTGACACCAGACCGACCCCGTCACGAGGAGAGGCTGACACCAGACCGACCCCGTCACGAGGAGAGGCTGACACCAGACGGACCCCGTCACGAGGAGAGGCTGACACCAGACCGACACCGTCACGAGGAGAGGCTGACACCAGACCGACCCCGTCACTAGCGAGGCTGACACCAGACGGACCCTGTCACGAGGAGAGGCTGACACCAGACCGACACCGTTACGAGGAGAGGCTGACACCAGACCGACACCGTCACGAGGAGAGGCTGACACCAGACCGACTCCGTCACTAGCGAGGCTGACACCAGACCGACCCCGTCACGAGGCGAGGATGACACCAGACCGACACCGTCACTAGCGAGGATGACACCAGACCGACACCGTCACGAGGCGAGGCTGACACCAGACCGACACCGTCACGAGGCAAGGCTGACACCAGACCGACCCCGTCACTAGCGAGGCTGACACCAGACCGACCCCGTCACTAGCGAGGCTGACACCAGACTGACACCGTCACGAGGAGAGGCTGACACCAGACTGAAACCGTCACTAGCGAGGCTGACACCAGACTGACACCGTCACGAGGAGAGGCTGACACCAGACCGACCCCGTCACGAGGAGAGGCTGACACCAGACCGACCCCGTCACTAGCGAGGCTGACACCAGACTGACACCGTCACGAGGAGAGGCTGACACCAGACCGACTCCGTCACTAGCGAGGCTGACACCAGACCGACCCCGTCACGAGGCGAGGATGACACCAGACCGACACCGTCACTAGCGAGGATGACACCAGACCGACACCGTCACGAGGCGAGGCTGACACCAGACCGACACCGTCACGAGGCGAGGCATACACCAGACCGACCCCGTCACTAGCGAGGCTGACACCAGACCGACCCCGTCACTAGCGAGGCTGACACCAGACTGACACCGTCACGAGGAGAGGCTGACACCAGACTGAAACCGTCCCTAGCGAGGCTGACACCAGACCGACCCCGTCACGAGGAGAGGCTGACACCAGACCGACCCCGTCACGAGGAGAGGCTGACACCAGACGGACCCCGTCACGAGGAGAGGCTGACACCAGACCGACACCGTCACGAGGAGAGGCTGACACCAGACCGACCCCGTCACTAGCGAGGCTGACACCAGACTGACACCGTCACGAGGAGAGGCTGACACCAGACGGACACCGTCACGAGGAGAGGCTGACACCAGACTGAAACCGTCACTAGCGAGGCTGACACCAGACTGACACCGTCACGAGGAGAGGCTGACACCAGACTGACACCGTCACGAGGAGAGGCTGACACCAGACCGAAACCGTCACTAGCGAGGCTGACACCAGACGGACCCTGTCACGAGGAGAGGCTGACACCAGACCGACACCGTTACGAGGAGAGGCTGACACCAGACCGACACCGTCACGAGGAGAGGCTGACACCAGACCGACTCCGTCACTAGCGAGGCTGACACCAGACCGACCCCGTCACGAGGCGAGGATGACACCAGACCGACACCGTCACTAGCGAGGATGACACCAGACCGACACCGTCACGAGGCGAGGCTGACACCAGACCGACACCGTCACGAGGCGAGGCATACACCAGACCGACCCCGTCACTAGCGAGGCTGACACCAGACCGACCCCGTCACTAGCGAGGCTGACACCAGACGGACACCGTCACGAGGAGAGGCTGACACCAGACTGAAACCGTCATTAGCGAGGCTGACACCAGACCGACCCCGTCACTAGCGAGGCTGACACCAGACCGACCCCGTCACTAGCGAGGCTGACACCAGACGTACACCGTCACGAGGAGAGGCTGACACCAGACTGAAACCGTCACTAGCGAGGCTGACACCAGACTGACACCGTCACGAGGAGAGGCTGACACCAGACCGACCCCGTCACGAGGCGAGGATGACACCAGACCGACACCGTCACTAGCGAGGATGACACCAGACCGACACCGTCACGAGGCGAGGCTGACACCAGACCGACACCGTCACGAGGCAAGGCTGACACCAGACCGACCCCGTCACTAGCGAGGCTGACACCAGACCGACCCCGTCACTAGCGAGGCTGACACCAGACTGACACCGTCACGAGGAGAGGCTGACACCAGACTGAAACCGTCACTAGCGAGGCTGACACCAGACTGACACCGTCACGAGGAGAGGCTGACACCAGACGGACACCGTCACGAGGAGAGGCTGACACCAGACTGAAACCGTCACTAGCGAGGCTGACACCAGACTGACACCGTCAGTGGAGAGGCTGACACCAGACTGACACCGTCACGAGGAGAGGCTGACACCAGACTGACACCGTCACTAGCGAGGCTGACACCAGACGGACACCGTCACGAGGAGAGGCTGACACCAGACTGAAACCGTCACTAGCGAGGCTGACACCAGACTGAAACCGTCACTAGCGAGGCTGACACCAGACCGACCCCGTCACGAGGAGAGGCTGACACCAGACCGACCCCGTCACGAGGAGAGGCTGACACCAGACGGACCCCGTCACGAGGAGAGGCTGACACCAGACCGACACCGTCACGAGGAGAGGCTGACACCAGACCGACCCCGTCACGAGGAGAGGCTGACACCAGACCGACCCCGTCACTAGCGAGGCTGACACCAGACTGACACCGTCACGAGGAGAGGCTGACACCAGACGGACACCGTCACGAGGAGAGGCTGACACCAGACTGAAACCGTCACTAGCGAGGCTGACACCAGACTGACACCGTCACGAGGAGAGGCTGACACCAGACTGACACCGTCACTAGCGAGGCTGACACCAGACTGACACCGTCACGAGGAGAGGCTGACACCAGACTGAAACCGTCACTAGCGAGGCTGACACCAGACTGACACCGTCACTAGCGAGGCTGACACCAGACTGACACCGTCACGAGGAGAGGCTGACACCAGACTGAAACCGTCACTAGCGAGGCTGACACCAGACCGACCCCGTCACGAGGAGAGGCTGACACCAGACGGACCCCGTCACGAGGAGAGGCTGACACCAGACCGACACCGTCACGAGGAGAGGCTGACACCAGACCGACCCCGTCACGAGGAGAGGCTGACACCAGACCGACCCCGTCACTAGCGAGGCTGACACCAGACTGACACCGTCACGAGGAGAGGCTGACACCAGACGGACACCGTCACGAGGAGAGGCTGACACCAGACTGAAACCGTCACTAGCGAGGCTGACACCAGACTGACACCGTCACGAGGAGAGGCTGACACCAGACTGACACCGTCACGAGGAGAGGCTGACACCAGACTGACACCGTCACTAGCGAGGCTGACACCAGACTGACACCGTCACTAGCGAGGCTGACACCAGACTGACACCGTCACTAGCGAGGCTGACACCAGACTGACACCGTCACGAGGAGAGGCTGACACCAGACTGAAACCGTCACTAGCGAGGCTGACACAAGACTGACACCGTCACGAGGAGAGGCTGACACCAGACTGACACCGTCACGAGGAGAGGCTGACACCAGACCGACACCGTCACGAGGAGAGGCTGACACCAGACCGACCCCGTCACGAGGAGAGGCTGACACCAGACCGACCCCGTCACTAGCGAGGCTGACACCAGACTGACACCGTCACGAGGAGAGGCTGACACCAGACGGACACCGTCACGAGGAGAGGCTGACACCAGACTGAAACCGTCACTAGCGAGGCTGACACCAGACAGACACCGTCACGAGGAGAGGCTGACACCAGACTGACACCGTCACTAGCAAGGCTGACACCAGACTGACACCGTCACGAGGAGAGGCTGACACCAGACTGAAACCGTCACTAGCGAGGCTGACACCAGACTGACACCGTCACTAGAGAGGCTGACACCAGACTGACACCGTCACGAGGAGAGGCTGACACCAGACCGACCCCGTCACGAGGAGAGGCTCACACCAGACGGACCCCGTCACGAGGAGAGGCTGACACCAGACCGACACCGTCACGAGGAGAGGCTGACACCAAACCGACACCGTCACGAGGAGAGGCTGACACCAGACCGACCCCGTCACTAGCGAGGCTGACACCAGACTGAAACCGTCACTAGCGAGGCTGACACCAGACTGACACCGTCACGAGGAGAGGCTGACACCAGACGGACACCGTCACGAGGAGAGGCTGAGACCAGACTGAAACCGTCACTAGCGAGGCTGACACCAGACTGACACCGTCACTAGCGAGGCTGACACCAGACTGACACCGTCACGAGGAGAGGCTGACACCAGACTGACACCGTCACGAGGAGAGGCTGACACCAGACTGACACCGTCACTAGCGAGGCTGACACCAGACTGACACCGTCACTAGCGAGGCTGACACCAGACTGACACCGTCACTAGCGAGGCTGACACCAGACTGACACCGTCACGAGGAGAGGCTGACACCAGACGGACACCGTCACGAGGAGAGGCTGACACCAGACTGAAACCGTCACTAGCGAGGCTGACACCAGACTGACACCGTCACGAGGAGAGGCTGACACCAGACTGACACCGTCACGAGGAGAGGCTGACACCAGACCGAAACCGTCACTAGCGAGGCTGACACCAGACGGACCCTGTCACGAGGAGAGGCTGACACCAGACCGACACCGTCACGAGGAGAGGCTGACAACCGACCGACACCGTCACGAGGAGAGGCTGACACCAGACCGACTCCGTCACTAGCGAGGCTGACACCAGACCGACCCCGTCACGAGGCGAGGATGACACCAGACCGACACCGTCACTAGCGAGGATGACACCAGACCGACACCGTCACGAGGCGAGGCTGACACCAGACCGACACCGTCACGAGGCGAGGCTGACACCAGACCGACCCCGTCAATAGCGAGGCTGACACCAGACCGACCCCGTCACTAGCGAGGCTGACACCAGACGGAGACCGTCACGAGGAGAGGCTGACACCAGACTGAAACCGTCACTAGCGAGGCTGACACCAGACTGACACCGTCACGAGGAGAGGCTGACACCAGACTGACACCGTCATGAGGAGAGGCTGACACCAGACTGAAACCGTCACTAGCGAGGCTGACACCAGACTGACACCGTCACGAGGAGAGGCTGACACCAGACTGACACCGTCACGAGGAGAGGCTGACACCAGACTGAAACCGTCACTAGCGAGGCTGACACCAGACTGACACCGTCACGAGGAGAGGCTGACACCAGACTGAAACCGTCACTAGCGAGGCTGACACCAGACTGACACCGTCACTAGCGAGGCTGACACCAGACTGACACCGTCACGAGGAGAGGCTGACACCAGACTGAAACCGTCACTAGCGAGGATGACACCAGACCGACCCCCGTCACGAGGAGAGGCTGACACCAGACGGACCCCGTCACGAGGAGAGGCTGACACCAGACCGACACCGTCACGAGGAGAGGCTGACACCAGACCGACCCCGTCACTAGCGAGGCTGACACCAGACTGACACCGTCACGAGGAGAGGCTGACACCAGACGGACACCGTCACGAGGAGAGGCTGAGACCAGACTGAAACCGTCACTAGCGAGGCTGACACCAGACTGACACCGTCACGAGGAGAGGCTGACACCAGACTGACACCGTCACGAGGAGAGGCTGACACCAGACTGACACCGTCACGAGGAGAGGCTGACACCAGACTGACACCGTCACTAGCGAGGCTGACACCAGACTGACACCGTCACTAGCGAGGCTGACACCAGACTGACACCGTCACGAGGAGAGGCTGACACCAGACCGAAACCGTCACTAGCGAGGCTGACACCAGACGGACCCTGTCACGAGGAGAGGCTGACACCAGACCGACACCGTCACGAGGAGAGGCTGACACCAGACCGACACCGTCACGAGGAGAGGCTGACACCAGACCGACTCCGTCACTAGCGAGGCTGACACCAGACCGACCCCGTCACGAGGCGAGGATGACACCAGACCGACACCGTCACTAGCGAGGATGACACCAGACCGACACCGTCACGAGGCGAGGCTGACACCAGACCGACACCGTCACGAGGCGAGGCTGACACCAGACCGACCCCGTCACTAGCGAGGCTGACACCAGACCGACCCCGTCACTAGCGAGGCTGACACCAGACGGACACCGTCACGAGGAGAGGCTGACACCAGACTGAAATCGTCACTAGCGAGGCTGACACCAGACTGACACCGTCACGAGGAGAGGCTGACACCAGACCGACCCCGTCACGAGGAGAGGCTGACACCAGTCCGACCCCGTCACTAGCGAGGCTGACACCAGACTGACACCGTCACGAGGAGAGGCTGACACCAGACTGAAACCGTCACTAGCGAGGCTGACACCAGACTGACACCGTCACTAGCGAGGCTGACACCAGACGGACCCCGTCACGAGGAGAGGCTGACACCAGACCGACACCGTCACGAGGAGAGGCTGACACCAGACCGACCCCGTCACTAGCGAGGCTGACACCAGACTGACACCGTCACGAGGAGAGGCTGACACCAGACGGACACCGTCACGAGGAGAGGCTGAGACCAGACTGAAACCGTCACTAGCGAGGCTGACACCAGACTGACACCGTCACGAGGAGAGGCTGACACCAGACTGACACCGTCACGAGGAGAGGCTGACACCAGACTGACACCGTCACGAGGAGAGGCTGACACCAGACTGACACCGTCACTAGCGAGGCTGACACCAGACTGACACCGTCACTAGCGAGGCTGACACCAGACTGACACCGTCACGAGGAGAGGCTGACACCAGACCGAAACCGTCACTAGCGAGGCTGACACCAGACGGACCCTGTCACGAGGAGAGGCTGACACCAGACCGACACCGTCACGAGGAGAGGCTGACACCAGACCGACACCGTCACGAGGAGAGGCTGACACCAGACCGACTCCGTCACTAGCGAGGCTGACACCAGACCGACCCCGTCACGAGGCGAGGATGACACCAGACCGACACCGTCACTAGCGAGGATGACACCAGACCGACACCGTCACGAGGCGAGGCTGACACCAGACCGACACCGTCACGAGGCGAGGCTGACACCAGACCGACCCCGTCACTAGCGAGGCTGACACCAGACCGACCCCGTCACTAGCGAGGCTGACACCAGACGGACACCGTCACGAGGAGAGGCTGACACCAGACTGAAACCGTCACTAGCGAGGCTGACACCAGACTGACACCGTCACGAGGAGAGGCTGACACCAGACCGACCCCGTCACGAGGAGAGGCTGACACCAGACCGACCCCGTCACTAGCGAGGCTGACACCACACTGACACCGTCACGAGGAGAGGCTGACACCAGACCGAAACCGTCACTAGCGAGGCTGACACCAGACGGACCCTGTCACGAGGAGAGGCTGACACCAGACCGACACCGTCACGAGGAGAGGCTGACACCAGACCGACTCCGTCACTAGCGAGGCTGACACCAGACCGACCCCGTCACGAGGCGAGGATGACACCAGACCGACACCGTCACTAGCGAGGATGACACCAGACCGACACCGTCACGAGGCGAGGCTGACACCAGATCGACACCGTCACGAGGCGAGGCTGACACCAGACCGACCCCGTCACTAGCGAGGCTGACAGCAGACCGACCCCGTCACTAGCGAGGCTGACACCAGACGGACACCGTCACGAGGAGAGGCTGACACCAGACTGAAACCGTCACTAGCGAGGCTGACACCAGACTGACACCGTCACGAGGAGAGGCTGACACCAGACTGAAACCGTCACTAGCGAGGCTGACACCAGACCGACCCCGTCACGAGGCGAGGATGACACCAGACCGACACCGTCACTAGCGAGGCTGACACCAGACTGACACCGTCACTAGCGAGGCTGACACCAGACTGACACCGTCACGAGGAGAGGCTGACACCAGACCGACCCCGTCACGAGGAGAGGCTGACACCAGACGGACCCCGTCACGAGGAGAGGCTGACACCAGACCGACACCGTCACGAGGAGAGGCTGACACCAGACCGACCCCGTCACGAGGAGAGGCTGACACCAGACCGACCCCGTCACTAGCGAGGCTGACACCAGACTGACACCGTCACGAGGAGAGGCTGACACCAGACGGACACCGTCACGAGGAGAGGCTGACACCAGACTGAAACCGTCACTAGCGAGGCTGACACCAGACTGACACCGTCACGAGGAGAGGCTGACACCAGACTGACACCGTCACGAGGAGAGGCTGACACCAGACTGACACCGTCACTAGTGAGGCTGACACCAGACTGACACCGTCACTAGCGAGGCTGACACCAGACTGACACCGTCACTAGCGAGGCTGACACCAGACTGACACCGTCACGAGGAGAGGCTGACACCAGACCGAAACCAGTAACTAGCGAGGCTGACACCAGACGGACCCTGTCACGAGGAGAGGCTGACACCAGACCGATACCGTCACGAGGAGAGGCTGACACCAGACCGACACCGTCACGAGGAGAGGCTGACACCAGACCGACTCCGTCACTAGCGAGGCTGACACCAGACCGACCCCGTCACGAGGCGAGGATGACACCAGACCGACACCGTCACTAGCGAGGATGACACCAGACCGACACAGTCACGAGGCGAGGCTGACACCAGACCGACCCCGTCACTAGCGAGGCTGACACCAGACGGACACCGTCACGAGGAGAGGCTGACACCAGACTGAAACCGTCACTAGCGAGGCTGACACCAGACGGACACCGTCACGAGGAGAGGCTGACACCAGACTGAAACCGTCACTAGCGAGGCTGACACCAGACTGACACCGTCACGAGGAGAGGCTGACACCAGACTGACACCGTCACGAGGAGAGGCTGACACCAGACTGAAACCGTCACTAGCGAGGCTGACACCAGACTGACACTGTCACGAGGAGAGGCTGACACTAGACTGACACCGTCACGAGGAGAGGCTGACACCAGACTGAAACCATCACTAGCGAGGCTGACACCAGACTGACACCGTCACTAGCGAGGCTGACACCAGACTGACACCGTAACGAGGAGAGGCTGACACCAGACTGAAACCGTCACTAGCGAGGCTGACACCAGACCGACCCCGTCACGAGGAGAGGCTGACACCAGACCGACCCCGTCACGAGGAGAGGCTGACACCAGACGGACCCCGTCACGAGGAGAGGCTGACACCAGACCGACACCGTCACGAGGAGAGGCTGACACCAGACCGACCCCGTCACGAGGAGAGGCTGACACCAGACCGACCCCGTCACTAGCGAGGCTGACACCAGACGGACACCGTCACGAGGAGAGGCTGACACCAGACTGAAACCGTCACTAGCGAGGCTGACACCAGACTGACACCGTCACGAGGAGAGGCTGACACCAGACGGACACCGTCACGAGGAGAGGCTGACACCAGACTGAAACCGTCACTAGCGAGGCTGACACCAGACTGACACCGTCACGAGGAGAGGCTGACACCAGACGGACACCGTCACGAGGAGAGGCTGACACCAGACTGAAACCGTCACAAGCGAGGCTGACACCAGACTGACACTGTCACTAGCGAGGCTGACACCAGACTGACACCGTCACTAGCGAGGCTGACACCAGACTGACACCGTCACGAGGAGAGGCTGACACCAGACCGAAACCGTCACTAGCGAGGCTGACACCAGACGGACCCTGTCACAAGGAGAGGCTGACACCAGACCGACACCGTCACGAGGAGAGGCTGACACCAGACCGACACCGTCACGAGGAGAGGCTGACACCAGACCGACTCCGTCACTAGCGATGCTGACACCAGACCGACCCCGTCACGAGGCGAGGATGACACCAGACCGACACCGTCACTAGCGAGGATGACACCAGACCGACACCGTCACGAGGCGAGGCTGACACCAGACCGACACCGTCACGAGGCGAGGCTGACACCAGACCGACCCCGTCACTAGCGAGGCTGACACCAGACCGACCCCGTCACTAGCGAGGCTGACACCAGACGGACACCGTCACAAGGAGAGGCTGACACCAGACTGAAACCGTCACTAGCGAGGCTGACACCAGACTGACACCGTCACGAGGAGAGGCTGACACCAGACTGAAACCGTCACTAGCGAGGCTGACACCAGACTGACACCGTCACTAGCGAGGCTGACACCAGACTGACACCGTCACGAGGAGAGGCTGACACCAGACTGAAACCGTCACTAGCGAGGCTGACACCAGACCGACCCCGTCACGAGGAGAGGCTGACACCAGACTGACACCGTCACAAGGAGAGGCTGACACCAGACGGACACCGTCACGAGGAGAGGCTGACACCAGACCGAAACCGTCACTAGCGAGGCTGACACCAGACGGACTCTGTCACGAGGAGAGGCTGACACCAGACCGACACCGTCACGAGGAGAGGCTGACACCAGACCGACACCGTCACGAGGCGAGGCTGACACTAGACCGACCCCGTCACTAGCGAGGCTGACACCAGACCGACTCCGTCACTAGCGAGGCTGACACCAGACCGACCCCGTCACGAGGAGAGGCTGACACCAGACCGACCCCGTCACTAGCGAGGCTGACACCAGACTGACACCGTCACGAGGAGAGGCTGACACCAGACGGACACCGTCACGAGGAGAGGCTGACACCAGACTGAAACCGTCACTAGCGAGGCTGACACCAGACTGACACCGTCACGAGGAGAGGCTGACACCAGACTGACACCGTCACGAGGAGAGGCTGACACCAGACTGACACCGTCACTAGTGAGGCTGACACCAGACTGACACCGTCACTAGCGAGGCTGACACCAGACTGACACCGTCACTAGCGAGGCTGACACCAGACTGACACCGTCACGAGGAGAGGCTGACACCAGACCGAAACCAGTAACTAGCGAGGCTGACACCAGACGGACCCTGTCACGAGGAGAGGCTGACACCAGACCGATACCGTCACGAGGAGAGGCTGACACCAGACCGACACCGTCACGAGGAGAGGCTGACACCAGACCGACTCCGTCACTAGCGAGGCTGACACCAGACCGACCCCGTCACGAGGCGAGGATGACACCAGACCGACACCGTCACTAGCGAGGATGACACCAGACCGACACAGTCACGAGGCGAGGCTGACACCAGACCGACCCCGTCACTAGCGAGGCTGACACCAGACGGACACCGTCACGAGGAGAGGCTGACACCAGACTGAAACCGTCACTAGCGAGGCTGACACCAGACGGACACCGTCACGAGGAGAGGCTGACACCAGACTGAAACCGTCACTAGCGAGGCTGACACCAGACTGACACCGTCACGAGGAGAGGCTGACACCAGACTGACACCGTCACGAGGAGAGGCTGACACCAGACTGAAACCGTCACTAGCGAGGCTGACACCAGACTGACACTGTCACGAGGAGAGGCTGACACTAGACTGACACCGTCACGAGGAGAGGCTGACACCAGACTGAAACCATCACTAGCGAGGCTGACACCAGACTGACACCGTCACTAGCGAGGCTGACACCAGACTGACACCGTAACGAGGAGAGGCTGACACCAGACTGAAACCGTCACTAGCGAGGCTGACACCAGACCGACCCCGTCACGAGGAGAGGCTGACACCAGACCGACCCCGTCACGAGGAGAGGCTGACACCAGACGGACCCCGTCACGAGGAGAGGCTGACACCAGACCGACACCGTCACGAGGAGAGGCTGACACCAGACCGACCCCGTCACGAGGAGAGGCTGACACCAGACCGACCCCGTCACTAGCGAGGCTGACACCAGACGGACACCGTCACGAGGAGAGGCTGACACCAGACTGAAACCGTCACTAGCGAGGCTGACACCAGACTGACACCGTCACGAGGAGAGGCTGACACCAGACGGACACCGTCACGAGGAGAGGCTGACACCAGACTGAAACCGTCACTAGCGAGGCTGACACCAGACTGACACCGTCACGAGGAGAGGCTGACACCAGACGGACACCGTCACGAGGAGAGGCTGACACCAGACTGAAACCGTCACAAGCGAGGCTGACACCAGACTGACACTGTCACTAGCGAGGCTGACACCAGACTGACACCGTCACTAGCGAGGCTGACACCAGACTGACACCGTCACGAGGAGAGGCTGACACCAGACCGAAACCGTCACTAGCGAGGCTGACACCAGACGGACCCTGTCACAAGGAGAGGCTGACACCAGACCGACACCGTCACGAGGAGAGGCTGACACCAGACCGACACCGTCACGAGGAGAGGCTGACACCAGACCGACTCCGTCACTAGCGATGCTGACACCAGACCGACCCCGTCACGAGGCGAGGATGACACCAGACCGACACCGTCACTAGCGAGGATGACACCAGACCGACACCGTCACGAGGCGAGGCTGACACCAGACCGACACCGTCACGAGGCGAGGCTGACACCAGACCGACCCCGTCACTAGCGAGGCTGACACCAGACCGACCCCGTCACTAGCGAGGCTGACACCAGACGGACACCGTCACAAGGAGAGGCTGACACCAGACTGAAACCGTCACTAGCGAGGCTGACACCAGACTGACACCGTCACGAGGAGAGGCTGACACCAGACTGAAACCGTCACTAGCGAGGCTGACACCAGACTGACACCGTCACTAGCGAGGCTGACACCAGACTGACACCGTCACGAGGAGAGGCTGACACCAGACTGAAACCGTCACTAGCGAGGCTGACACCAGACCGACCCCGTCACGAGGAGAGGCTGACACCAGACTGACACCGTCACAAGGAGAGGCTGACACCAGACGGACACCGTCACGAGGAGAGGCTGACACCAGACCGAAACCGTCACTAGCGAGGCTGACACCAGACGGACTCTGTCACGAGGAGAGGCTGACACCAGACCGACACCGTCACGAGGAGAGGCTGACACCAGACCGACACCGTCACGAGGCGAGGCTGACACTAGACCGACCCCGTCACTAGCGAGGCTGACACCAGACCGACTCCGTCACTAGCGAGGCTGACACCAGACTGACACCGTCACTAGCGAGGCTGACACCAGACTGACACCGTCACTAGCGAGGCTGACACCAGACTGACACCGTCACGAGGAGAGGCTGACACCAGACCGAAACCGTCACTAGCGAGGCTGACACCAGACGGACCCTGTCACAAGGAGAGGCTGACACCAGACCGACACCGTCACGAGGAGAGGCTGACACCAGACCGACACCGTCACGAGGAGAGGCTGACACCAGACCGACTCCGTCACTAGCGAGGCTGACACCAGACCGACCCCGTCACGAGGCGAGGATGACACCAGACCGACACCGTCACTAGCGAGGATGACACCAGACCGACACCGTCACGAGGCGAGGCTGACACCAGACCGACACCGTCACGAGGCGAGGCTGACACCAGACCGACCCCGTCACGAGGAGAGGCTGACACCAGACGGACCCCGTCACGAGGAGAGGCTGACACCAGACCGACACCATCACGAGGAGAGGCTGACACCAGACCGACCCCGTCACGAGGAGAGGCTGACACCAGACCGACCCCGTCACTAGCGAGGCTGACACCAGACTGACACCGTCACGAGGAGAGGCTGACACCAGACGGACACCGTCACGAGGAGAGGCTGACACCAGACTGAAACCGTCACTAGCGAGGCTGACACCAGACTGACACCGTCACGAGGAGAGGCTGACACCAGACTGACACCGTCACGAGGAGAGGCTGACACCAGACTGACACCGTCACTAGCGAGGCTGACACCAGACTGACACCGTCACTAGCGAGGCTGACACCAGACTGACACCGTCACGAGGAGAGGCTGACACCAGACTGAAACCGTCACTAGCGAGGCTGACACCAGACCAACCCCAGTCACGAGGAGAGGCTGACACCAGACCGACCCCAGTCAAGAGGAGAGGCTGACACCAGACGGACACCGTCACGAGGAGAGGCTGACACCAGACTGAAACCGTCACTAGCGAGGCTGACACCAGACCGACCCCAGTCACGAGGAGTGGCTGACACCAGACCGACCCCGTCACGAGGAGAGGCTGACACCAGACCGACACCGTCACGAGGAGAGGCTGACACCAGACCGACCCCGTCACGAGGCGAGGATGACAACAGACCGACACCGTCACGAGGAGAGGCTGACACCAGACCGACCCCGTCACTAGCGAGGCTGACACCAGACTGAAACCGTCACTAGCGAGGCTGACACCAGACTGACACCGTCACGAGGAGAGGCTGACACCAGACGGACACCGTCACGAGGAGAGGCTGAGACCAGACTGAAACCGTCACTAGCGAGGCTGACACCAGACTGACACCGTCACTAGCGAGGCTGACACCAGACTGACACCGTCACGAGGAGAGGCTGACACCAGACTGACACCGTCACGAGGAGAGGCTGACACCAGACTGACACCGTCACTAGCGAGGCTGACACCAGACTGACACCGTCACTAGCGAGGCTGACACCAGACTGACACCGTCACTAGCGAGGCTGACACCAGACTGACACCGTCACGAGGAGAGGCTGACACCAGACGGACACCGTCACGAGGAGAGGCTGACACCAGACTGAAACCGTCACTAGCGAGGCTGACACCAGACTGACACCGTCACGAGGAGAGGCTGACACCAGACTGACACCGTCACGAGGAGAGGCTGACACCAGACCGAAACCGTCACTAGCGAGGCTGACACCAGACGGACCCTGTCACGAGGAGAGGCTGACACCAGACCGACACCGTCACGAGGAGAGGCTGACACCCGACCGACACCGTCACGAGGAGAGGCTGACACCAGACCGACTCCGTCACTAGCGAGGCTGACACCAGACCGACCCCGTCACGAGGCGAGGATGACACCAGACCGACACCGTCACTAGCGAGGATGACACCAGACCGACACCGTCACGAGGCGAGGCTGACACCAGACCGACACCGTCACGAGGCGAGGCTGACACCAGACCGACCCCGTCAATAGCGAGGCTGACACCAGACCGACCCCGTCACTAGCGAGGCTGACACCAGACGGAGACCGTCACGAGGAGAGGCTGACACCAGACTGAAACCGTCACTAGCGAGGCTGACACCAGACTGACACCGTCACGAGGAGAGGCTGACACCAGACTGACACCGTCATGAGGAGAGGCTGACACCAGACTGAAACCGTCACTAGCGAGGCTGACACCAGACTGACACCGTCACGAGGAGAGGCTGACACCAGACTGACACCGTCACGAGGAGAGGCTGACACCAGACTGAAACCGTCACTAGCGAGGCTGACACCAGACTGACACCGTCACGAGGAGAGGCTGACACCAGACTGAAACCGTCACTAGCGAGGCTGACACCAGACTGACACCGTCACTAGCGAGGCTGACACCAGACTGACACCGTCACGAGGAGAGGCTGACACCAGACTGAAACCGTCACTAGCGAGGATGACACCAGACCGACCCCCGTCACGAGGAGAGGCTGACACCAGACGGACCCCGTCACGAGGAGAGGCTGACACCAGACCGACACCGTCACGAGGAGAGGCTGACACCAGACCGACCCCGTCACTAGCGAGGCTGACACCAGACTGACACCGTCACGAGGAGAGGCTGACACCAGACGGACACCGTCACGAGGAGAGGCTGAGACCAGACTGAAACCGTCACTAGCGAGGCTGACACCAGACTGACACCGTCACGAGGAGAGGCTGACACCAGACTGACACCGTCACGAGGAGAGGCTGACACCAGACTGACACCGTCACGAGGAGAGGCTGACACCAGACTGACACCGTCACTAGCGAGGCTGACACCAGACTGACACCGTCACTAGCGAGGCTGACACCAGACTGACACCGTCACGAGGAGAGGCTGACACCAGACCGAAACCGTCACTAGCGAGGCTGACACCAGACGGACCCTGTCACGAGGAGAGGCTGACACCAGACCGACACCGTCACGAGGAGAGGCTGACACCAGACCGACACCGTCACGAGGAGAGGCTGACACCAGACCGACTCCGTCACTAGCGAGGCTGACACCAGACCGACCCCGTCACGAGGCGAGGATGACACCAGACCGACACCGTCACTAGCGAGGATGACACCAGACCGACACCGTCACGAGGCGAGGCTGACACCAGACCGACACCGTCACGAGGCGAGGCTGACACCAGACCGACCCCGTCACTAGCGAGGCTGACACCAGACCGACCCCGTCACTAGCGAGGCTGACACCAGACGGACACCGTCACGAGGAGAGGCTGACACCAGACTGAAATCGTCACTAGCGAGGCTGACACCAGACTGACACCGTCACGAGGAGAGGCTGACACCAGACCGACCCCGTCACGAGGAGAGGCTGACACCAGTCCGACCCCGTCACTAGCGAGGCTGACACCAGACTGACACCGTCACGAGGAGAGGCTGACACCAGACTGAAACCGTCACTAGCGAGGCTGACACCAGACTGACACCGTCACTAGCGAGGCTGACACCAGACGGACCCCGTCACGAGGAGAGGCTGACACCAGACCGACACCGTCACGAGGAGAGGCTGACACCAGACCGACCCCGTCACTAGCGAGGCTGACACCAGACTGACACCGTCACGAGGAGAGGCTGACACCAGACGGACACCGTCACGAGGAGAGGCTGAGACCAGACTGAAACCGTCACTAGCGAGGCTGACACCAGACTGACACCGTCACGAGGAGAGGCTGACACCAGACTGACACCGTCACGAGGAGAGGCTGACACCAGACTGACACCGTCACGAGGAGAGGCTGACACCAGACTGACACCGTCACTAGCGAGGCTGACACCAGACTGACACCGTCACTAGCGAGGCTGACACCAGACTGACACCGTCACGAGGAGAGGCTGACACCAGACCGAAACCGTCACTAGCGAGGCTGACACCAGACGGACCCTGTCACGAGGAGAGGCTGACACCAGACCGACACCGTCACGAGGAGAGGCTGACACCAGACCGACACCGTCACGAGGAGAGGCTGACACCAGACCGACTCCGTCACTAGCGAGGCTGACACCAGACCGACCCCGTCACGAGGCGAGGATGACACCAGACCGACACCGTCACTAGCGAGGATGACACCAGACCGACACCGTCACGAGGCGAGGCTGACACCAGACCGACACCGTCACGAGGCGAGGCTGACACCAGACCGACCCCGTCACTAGCGAGGCTGACACCAGACCGACCCCGTCACTAGCGAGGCTGACACCAGACGGACACCGTCACGAGGAGAGGCTGACACCAGACTGAAACCGTCACTAGCGAGGCTGACACCAGACTGACACCGTCACGAGGAGAGGCTGACACCAGACCGACCCCGTCACGAGGAGAGGCTGACACCAGACCGACCCCGTCACTAGCGAGGCTGACACCAGACTGACACCGTCACGAGGAGAGGCTGACACCAGACCGAAACCGTCACTAGCGAGGCTGACACCAGACGGACCCTGTCACGAGGAGAGGCTGACACCAGACCGACACCGTCACGAGGAGAGGCTGACACCAGACCGACTCCGTCACTAGCGAGGCTGACACCAGACCGACCCCGTCACGAGGCGAGGATGACACCAGACCGACACCGTCACTAGCGAGGATGACACCAGACCGACACCGTCACGAGGCGAGGCTGACACCAGATCGACACCGTCACGAGGCGAGGCTGACACCAGACCGACCCCGTCACTAGCGAGGCTGACACCAGACCGACCCCGTCACTAGCGAGGCTGACACCAGACGGACACCGTCACGAGGAGAGGCTGACACCAGACTGAAACCGTCACTAGCGAGGCTGACACCAGACTGACACCGTCACGAGGAGAGGCTGACACCAGACTGAAACCGTCACTAGCGAGGCTGACACCAGACCGACCCCGTCACGAGGCGAGGATGACACCAGACCGACACCGTCACTAGCGAGGCTGACACCAGACTGACACCGTCACTAGCGAGGCTGACACCAGACTGACACCGTCACGAGGAGAGGCTGACACCAGACCGACCCCGTCACGAGGAGAGGCTGACACCAGACGGACCCCGTCACGAGGAGAGGCTGACACCAGACCGACACCGTCACGAGGAGAGGCTGACACCAGACCGACCCCGTCACGAGGAGAGGCTGACACCAGACCGACCCCGTCACTAGCGAGGCTGACACCAGACTGACACCGTCACGAGGAGAGGCTGACACCAGACGGACACCGTCACGAGGAGAGGCTGACACCAGACTGAAACCGTCACTAGCGAGGCTGACACCAGACTGACACCGTCACGAGGAGAGGCTGACACCAGACTGACACCGTCACGAGGAGAGGCTGACACCAGACTGACACCGTCACTAGTGAGGCTGACACCAGACTGACACCGTCACTAGCGAGGCTGACACCAGACTGACACCGTCACTAGCGAGGCTGACACCAGACTGACACCGTCACGAGGAGAGGCTGACACCAGACCGAAACCAGTAACTAGCGAGGCTGACACCAGACGGACCCTGTCACGAGGAGAGGCTGACACCAGACCGATACCGTCACGAGGAGAGGCTGACACCAGACCGACACCGTCACGAGGAGAGGCTGACACCAGACCGACTCCGTCACTAGCGAGGCTGACACCAGACCGACCCCGTCACGAGGCGAGGATGACACCAGACCGACACCGTCACTAGCGAGGATGACACCAGACCGACACAGTCACGAGGCGAGGCTGACACCAGACCGACCCCGTCACTAGCGAGGCTGACACCAGACGGACACCGTCACGAGGAGAGGCTGACACCAGACTGAAACCGTCACTAGCGAGGCTGACACCAGACGGACACCGTCACGAGGAGAGGCTGACACCAGACTGAAACCGTCACTAGCGAGGCTGACACCAGACTGACACCGTCACGAGGAGAGGCTGACACCAGACTGACACCGTCACGAGGAGAGGCTGACACCAGACTGAAACCGTCACTAGCGAGGCTGACACCAGACTGACACTGTCACGAGGAGAGGCTGACACTAGACTGACACCGTCACGAGGAGAGGCTGACACCAGACTGAAACCATCACTAGCGAGGCTGACACCAGACTGACACCGTCACTAGCGAGGCTGACACCAGACTGACACCGTAACGAGGAGAGGCTGACACCAGACTGAAACCGTCACTAGCGAGGCTGACACCAGACCGACCCCGTCACGAGGAGAGGCTGACACCAGACCGACCCCGTCACGAGGAGAGGCTGACACCAGACGGACCCCGTCACGAGGAGAGGCTGACACCAGACCGACACCGTCACGAGGAGAGGCTGACACCAGACCGACCCCGTCACGAGGAGAGGCTGACACCAGACCGACCCCGTCACTAGCGAGGCTGACACCAGACGGACACCGTCACGAGGAGAGGCTGACACCAGACTGAAACCGTCACTAGCGAGGCTGACACCAGACTGACACCGTCACGAGGAGAGGCTGACACCAGACGGACACCGTCACGAGGAGAGGCTGACACCAGACTGAAACCGTCACTAGCGAGGCTGACACCAGACTGACACCGTCACGAGGAGAGGCTGACACCAGACGGACACCGTCACGAGGAGAGGCTGACACCAGACTGAAACCGTCACAAGCGAGGCTGACACCAGACTGACACTGTCACTAGCGAGGCTGACACCAGACTGACACCGTCACTAGCGAGGCTGACACCAGACTGACACCGTCACGAGGAGAGGCTGACACCAGACCGAAACCGTCACTAGCGAGGCTGACACCAGACGGACCCTGTCACAAGGAGAGGCTGACACCAGACCGACACCGTCACGAGGAGAGGCTGACACCAGACCGACACCGTCACGAGGAGAGGCTGACACCAGACCGACTCCGTCACTAGCGATGCTGACACCAGACCGACCCCGTCACGAGGCGAGGATGACACCAGACCGACACCGTCACTAGCGAGGATGACACCAGACCGACACCGTCACGAGGCGAGGCTGACACCAGACCGACACCGTCACGAGGCGAGGCTGACACCAGACCGACCCCGTCACTAGCGAGGCTGACACCAGACCGACCCCGTCACTAGCGAGGCTGACACCAGACGGACACCGTCACAAGGAGAGGCTGACACCAGACTGAAACCGTCACTAGCGAGGCTGACACCAGACTGACACCGTCACGAGGAGAGGCTGACACCAGACTGAAACCGTCACTAGCGAGGCTGACACCAGACTGACACCGTCACTAGCGAGGCTGACACCAGACTGACACCGTCACGAGGAGAGGCTGACACCAGACTGAAACCGTCACTAGCGAGGCTGACACCAGACCGACCCCGTCACGAGGAGAGGCTGACACCAGACTGACACCGTCACAAGGAGAGGCTGACACCAGACGGACACCGTCACGAGGAGAGGCTGACACCAGACCGAAACCGTCACTAGCGAGGCTGACACCAGACGGACTCTGTCACGAGGAGAGGCTGACACCAGACCGACACCGTCACGAGGAGAGGCTGACACCAGACCGACACCGTCACGAGGCGAGGCTGACACTAGACCGACCCCGTCACTAGCGAGGCTGACACCAGACCGACTCCGTCACTAGCGAGGCTGACACCAGACTGACACCGTCACTAGCGAGGCTGACACCAGACTGACACCGTCACTAGCGAGGCTGACACCAGACTGACACCGTCACGAGGAGAGGCTGACACCAGACCGAAACCGTCACTAGCGAGGCTGACACCAGACGGACCCTGTCACAAGGAGAGGCTGACACCAGACCGACACCGTCACGAGGAGAGGCTGACACCAGACCGACACCGTCACGAGGAGAGGCTGACACCAGACCGACTCCGTCACTAGCGAGGCTGACACCAGACCGACCCCGTCACTAGCGAGGCTGACACCAGACGGACACCGTCACGAGGAGAGGCTGACACCAGACTGAAACCGTCACTAGCGAGGCTGACACCAGACTGACACCGTCACGAGGAGAGGCTGACACCAGACGGACACCGTCACGAGGAGAGGCTGACACCAGACTGAAACCGTCACTAGCGAGGCTGACACCAGACTGACACCGTCACGAGGAGAGGCTGACACCAGACGGACACCGTCACGAGGAGAGGCTGACACCAGACTGAAACCGTCACAAGCGAGGCTGACACCAGACTGACACTGTCACTAGCGAGGCTGACACCAGACTGACACCGTCACTAGCGAGGCTGACACCAGACTGACACCGTCACGAGGCGAGGCTGACACCAGACCGAAACCGTCACTAGCGAGGCTGACACCAGACGGACCCTGTCACAAGGAGAGGCTGACACCAGACCGACACCGTCACGAGGAGAGGCTGACACCAGACCGACACCGTCACGAGGAGAGGCTGACACCAGACCGACTCCGTCACTAGCGATGCTGACACCAGACCGACCCCGTCACGAGGCGAGGATGACACCAGACCGACACCGTCACTAGCGAGGATGACACCAGACCGACACCGTCACGAGGCGAGGCTGACACCAGACCGACACCGTCACGAGGCGAGGCTGACACCAGACCGACCCCGTCACTAGCGAGGCTGACACCAGACCGACCCCGTCACTAGCGAGGCTGACACCAGACGGACACCGTCACAAGGAGAGGCTGACACCAGACTGAAACCGTCACTAGCGAGGCTGACACCAGACTGACACCGTCACGAGGAGAGGCTGACACCAGACTGAAACCGTCACTAGCGAGGCTGACACCAGACTGACACCGTCACTAGCGAGGCTGACACCAGACTGACACCGTCACGAGGAGAGGCTGACACCAGACTGAAACCGTCACTAGCGAGGCTGACACCAGACCGACCCCGTCACGAGGAGAGGCTGACACCAGACTGACACCGTCACAAGGAGAGGCTGACACCAGACGGACACCGTCACGAGGAGAGGCTGACACCAGACCGAAACCGTCACTAGCGAGGCTGACACCAGACGGACTCTGTCACGAGGAGAGGCTGACACCAGACCGACACCGTCACGAGGAGAGGCTGACACCAGACCGACACCGTCACGAGGCGAGGCTGACACTAGACCGACCCCGTCACTAGCGAGGCTGACACCAGACCGACTCCGTCACTAGCGAGGCTGACACCAGACTGACACCGTCACTAGCGAGGCTGACACCAGACTGACACCGTCACTAGCGAGGCTGACACCAGACTGACACCGTCACGAGGAGAGGCTGACACCAGACCGAAACCGTCACTAGCGAGGCTGACACCAGACGGACCCTGTCACAAGGAGAGGCTGACACCAGACCGACACCGTCACGAGGAGAGGCTGACACCAGACCGACACCGTCACGAGGAGAGGCTGACACCAGACCGACTCCGTCACTAGCGAGGCTGACACCAGACCGACCCCGTCACGAGGCGAGGATGACACCAGACCGACACCGTCACTAGCGAGGATGACACCAGACCGACACCGTCACGAGGCGAGGCTGACACCAGACCGACACCGTCACGAGGCGAGGCTGACACCAGACCGACCCCGTCACGAGGAGAGGCTGACACCAGACGGACCCCGTCACGAGGAGAGGCTGACACCAGACCGACACCATCACGAGGAGAGGCTGACACCAGACCGACCCCGTCACGAGGAGAGGCTGACACCAGACCGACCCCGTCACTAGCGAGGCTGACACCAGACTGACACCGTCACGAGGAGAGGCTGACACCAGACGGACACCGTCACGAGGAGAGGCTGACACCAGACTGAAACCGTCACTAGCGAGGCTGACACCAGACTGACACCGTCACGAGGAGAGGCTGACACCAGACTGACACCGTCACGAGGAGAGGCTGACACCAGACTGACACCGTCACTAGCGAGGCTGACACCAGACTGACACCGTCACTAGCGAGGCTGACACCAGACTGACACCGTCACGAGGAGAGGCTGACACCAGACTGAAACCGTCACTAGCGAGGCTGACACCAGACCAACCCCAGTCACGAGGAGAGGCTGACACCAGACCGACCCCAGTCAAGAGGAGAGGCTGACACCAGACGGACACCGTCACGAGGAGAGGCTGACACCAGACTGAAACCGTCACTAGCGAGGCTGACACCAGACCGACCCCAGTCACGAGGAGAGGCTGACACCAGACCGACCCCGTCACGAGGAGAGGCTGACACCAGACCGACACCGTCACGAGGAGAGGCTGACACCAGACCGACCCCGTCACGAGGCGAGGATGACAACAGACCGACACCGTCACTAGCGAGCATAACACCAGACCGACACCGTCACGAGGCGAGGCTGACACCAGACTGAAACCGTCACTAGCGAGGCTGACACCAGACCGACCCCGTCACGAGGAGAGGCTGACACCAGACCGACCCCGTCACGAGGAGAGGATGACACCAGACCGACACCGTCACGAGGAGAGGCTGACACCAGACCGACACCGTCACGAGGCGAGGCTGACACCAGACCGACACCGTCACGAGGCGACGCTGACACCAGACCGACCCCGTCACGAGGCGAGGCTGACACCAGACCGACACCGTCACTAGCGAGGCTGACACCAGACCGACCCCGTCACTAGCGAGGCTGACACCAGACCGACACCGTCACGAGGAGAGGCTGACACCAGACTGAAACCGTCACTAGCGAGGCTGACACCAGACTGACACCGTCACGAGGAGAGGCTGACACCAGACCGACACCGTCACGAGGAGAGGCTGACACCAGACTGAAACCGTCACTAGCGAGGCTGACACCATACTGACACCGTCACTAGCGAGGCTGACACCAGACCGACACCGTCACGAGGAGAGGCTGACACCAGACCGAAACCGTCACTAGCGAGGCTGACACCAGACCGACCCCCGTCACGAGGAGAGGCTGACACCAGACCGACACCGTCACGAGGAGAGGCTGACACCAGACCGACCCCGTCACGAGGCGAGGATGACAACAGACCGACACCGTCACTAGCGAGCATAACACCAGACCGACACCGTCACGAGGCGAGGCTGACACCAGACTGAAACCGTCACTAGCGAGGCTGACACCAGACCGACCCCATCACGAGGAGAGGCTGACACCAGACCGACCCCGTCACGAGGAGAGGATGACACCAGACCGACACCGTCACGAGGAGAGGCTGACACCAGACCGACCCCGTCACTAGCGAGGCTGACAGCAGACCGACACCGTCACGAGGAGAGGCTGACACCAGACTGAAACCGTCACTAGCGAGGCTGACACCAAACTGACACCGTCACGAGGAGAGGCTGACACCAGACTGACACCGTCACGAGGAGAGTGTAGCGGAACCGTTCCGCCTGGGCTTCCTCGTGCGGAGCAATATGTCCCACCCAATGGTCCTCTTTTCCAGCAAGTCTTCCAGCACTGTCCCAAAGCAGATATTATAGCTAAAAACCCTCCCTTTTGCTCTACCCAAAACCACGAGTCGGAACTTCGTGTAGGGTGAAGAAAGAATGAATCTTTATTAAACACAGCTCAGTATATACAGCTTCAACCCCACCCCCACCAGACAGCCTGGCACCGGTTTTTCCCCACCCACAACAAACCCTACAATACAACAATACAGTATGAACTCTATTAGAAGTGAAAGACTACAAGGTCTCATTACCCTAAACAAACAGTGTAGAATGTCTGTGAAACATGTCCAGCTTTACAAAGGGGATAAAACCAGAAGAGACAGGGCAAAATGTGATCACACAGGGACAGTTCCTCACAAAGCTCCCCCATTGTGTAACACCCGCCAGACCCGGAGAGACCTTCAAACGGGTCCTCTTGGGGCTGGTCGGTTCAGAGGGTTACTTCTCCAACTCGGCTTGCCGGGACAACCCATCCGCGTTGGCGTTTTGCTTCCCCGGTCGGTACTGGATTGTAAAGTTGTAGGGTTGGAGGGCCAAGCTCCACCGAAGCAGACGACCATTGTCCCCGGAGACCCGGTTTAGCCATACCAGGGGGTTATGATCAGTGAGTACGGTGAAGGAGCGCCCGTATAGGTAGGGCTGCAATTTCTTGAGGGCCCATACTAAGGCAAGGCACTCTTTCTCCACAGCAGCGTAGGCCACCTCCCGGGGTAACAACTTTCTACTTAAGTAGGCCACTGGATGGTCGTTCCCGTCGTCCCCGATTTGGCTCAGAACAGCGCCCAATCCAAAGGTGGAGGCATCTGTGTGGACACAAAACCGTTTGGAAGGGTCAGGAGCAGCCAAAACGGGAGCATGGATTAGATCATGCTTGAGCTTTTGGAAAGCCGTTTCACACTCTGGGGACCACACAACCTGTCGGGGCAGATTCTTCCGGGTCAGATCCGTTAGGGGTTTAGCAATGGCGCTGTAGTTGGGGATGAATTTACGATAGTACCCTGCAGTGCCTAGGAAGGCAAGGACCTGGGTCTTGGTTTGGGGAGTGGGCCAATTTGCTACCGCTTCCACCTTTGCAGGTGCTGGTCGTTGCTTCCCACATCCTACCCGATGTCCTAGATATTGGACCTCGGACACCCCAACGTGGCATTTGTCAGGTCGGATGGTCAGCCCTGCGTGCCCAATGCGACCAAGCACTTCCCTGAGATGTCGGAGATGATCCTCCCAACTATCACTGTAGATAGCTATATCGTCTAGATAGGCGCAGGAGAAGTCCTGCAGTCCATCCAGCAGCTTATCTACCATTCTCTGAAAGGTAGCCGGGGCATTCTTCATCCCAAACGGCATGACCCTGGACTGGTACAAGCCGAACGGGGTGATGAATGCCGACTTTGGTACCGCGTCCGCATCCAGCGGAATCTGCCAGTACCCCTTGCAGAGATCGATAGTGGTAAGAAAATTACCTCTGGCCATCCGGTCCAGCAGCTCGTCTATCCGGGGCATGGGGTATGCATCAGTCACGGTCCGGTCATTGAGCCTGCGGTAGTCCACACAGAAACGGACAGTTCCGTCTTTCTTGGGTACCAGGACTACTGGGGAGGCCCAGGGACTGTCAGAGGGTTCTATCACACCTAAATCTAACATTTCCTTAATCTCTCTTCTCATCCCTTCTCTGATGGACTCAGGCACTCGGTAGGCCGCCTGCTTCAGAGGGGCCTGACCCTGCGTGTCTACCCGGTGGACAGTTGTGGTGGTGTAACCGGGCAGAGACGAGAACAGCTCTCGGTGTTCTTGGAGCAGTTGGCGGGCCTGTTCCTGGGCCTTGGGAGGCAGCCGTGTGCTGATATCTACATCCGCTACACTCAGCTGGGACTGTTCGTCCCCTGGCAGCCCCGGCAGAAGAAGCGTTTCTGAGTCATCAGTAGCCGGAGCGCAAATAGCAGCTGTACTCTCCTCCTGTCGTTCGATGAATGGTTTCAGCATATTCACATGGAAGGTTCGCTGGATCCTTCCATCCGAACAGCGAGCTACAATGTATGTAGTATCACAGAGTTGCTCCACCACTTGGTACGGGCCCTGCCAGGCAGCCTGTAATTTGTCATGCCTGACTGGTTTCAAGGCCAACACTTTCTGTCCTAAGTGAAACGTTCGGTCTCGGGCAGACCGGTCGTACCACCGTTTCTGTCTGCTCTGGGCGGCCTCAAGGTTGTCTCGTACTAGGGTTGTCAACCGTTGTAGCCTCTCCCTGAGCTCCAGCACATAGGCCACCACCGAGGTCCCTTCCTCGGCAACTGCTCCCTCCCAGTGTTCGCGTAGGAGATCCAGGGGTCCCCGAACCCTCCGGCCGTACAGCAGCTCGAAGGGGGAGAACCCTGTGGACTCCTGCGGTACCTCTCGGTAGGCGAACAGGAGGTGGGGAAGATGCCGCTCCCAGTCCTTATGGGACATAGTGAATGTTCGGAGGAGCTGTTTCAGTGTACCGTTAAACCGTTCGCAGAGCCCATTGGTCTGGGGGTGGTAGGGAGAGCTGTACAGCGGTCTGATCCCACACAACTTCCAGAGTTGTTGGGTAAGCTCGGCCGTGAACTGTGTGCCTTGATCGGTCAGGATCTCACGAGGAAATCCTACCCGAGTAAAGATCTGCAGCAGGGCTTGCGCAACTGTTTCTGCCTGCACATCTCTCAGCGCTACGGCCTCTGGGTACCGGGTGGCGTAGTCGACAATGGTCAAGATATACTTCTTACCTGTGGGACTAGGCCGTTTCAGGGGCCCCACTATGTCCACGGCGATACGACTGAAAGGTTCCCCGACTATGGGTAGGGGCCTCAGAGTGGCCCTGGGCCTGTCTCCCTGCTTCCCTACCTTCTGGCAGACCTCACAGGACCGACAGTAGTCCCGAACGTCCCCCGATACTCCTGGCCAGAAGAAACTCTGGGTTAAGCGATGCAGGGTCCGTCGCTTGCCCAAATGCCCAGCAAGAGGAATATCATGCGCAATCTGGAGGAGGTCACGCCGATACTTCCTTGGTACTACCATCTGCCGGTGAGGTATTTGAGCAGCGCCCACCCCTGCTCCCCCGTGGACCCTGTACAACTTGCCCTGGTCCCACTCATACCTCACATCTCCCAATCCCCCAGGATCACTTCCAGCCCTCTGTCTATAGGGGTCTAAGGTCCGGTCACTGGCTGTTTCTTTAGCAAAATCAGCGGGGGAATCCCAGGTCAGGGCAGGGACAAGCTCAGCAGGGGGTGGGTATTCGATTCTTACCGGAACCTTGGCAGGTGGAGCGGCAGCATGCTCTCTAGCTTGGTGGCGAGTGGTGACTGGATGAGCTTCAGCAGGGGTCTCAGTGCCAAAAGTGGAGACCAGGACTCCCAGATCATTTCCAAGGAGAACCTCAGCTGGCAAGTTCTGCATTACACCAATTTCAACGTTCCGGGCCCCGGCCCCCCAATCCAGATGAAGCCTTGCAGTAGGAATCCGGTAGACATGGCCTCCCGCTACCCGTACGGCCACAGATCGCCCGGTCTTGGCCCAGTCTGGTACCAATTGGGGTTGGACTAGGGTGAGTGTGGCTCCAGTGTCCCGTAATCCTTGGGCCTGACGGCCGTTAACATGGACAATCTGTTGGTGATGTCTACGATTGTCCGGGGTGGCAGCCTGGAGAGGGTTAACCTCATGAAAGACCCCAATGTCCTCATCCTCGGTGGTAAAATTCCTCCATGAAGAGGCGGTGTCACTCGGGTGGTCCTGTAGGGAGTAGGCAGAGGCTCGGCCATAGGAAGTGGTGGGTCGGTTGGAAGTGCCCCGAGGTGGTTGGCTGCTCTGGGGCCTTGGTGAATTCCGGGGGCAATGAATGCGGATGTGCCCTGTTTGGTTGCAGCCATAACAGCGTGGGCCAGACCGCTTTGGGTCAGAAGGTGTGAGTGGTCTGAGGCATTCTCGGGTGACCGGAGTGGGCACCACTGGTTGTGGACGAGGTGCAGGGGGAATAGCAGGCTCAGTTAGCCTCCTGTTGTCCAGGTACTCATCTGCCCAGCGACTAGCATCCGCTAAAGTTAGGGGGTGTTTGTCCCGGACCCAATGTCTAACATCCCCTGAAAGTCCATTGTAAAACTGCTCCAGTAACAGCAGTTGTAACAGTTCCTCCAGCTTGGTGATCTGACACCCTCGGACCCAGCTGCGGGCAGCGTGTTGTAACTGATGTCCCCATTCAGTGAAGGTGTCCTGGGGTTTCTTTTTGAGTGACCGGAACTTTAAGCGGTACGCTTCTGGGGTGAGAGCGTAGCGGGCCAGCAAGTGTTCCTTAACAAAATCATAATCCAAGCAGTAGCTGTCGGGTACAGTCCTGAATGCGTCTGCAGCCCGACCGGTTAGCTTGCTGCTCAAAATGGGGACCCGGTCTTGGGCTGCCACACCATGGATGGTGCACAACCGTTCAAAGTCCTGAAGAAAGCTGTCAATGTCCCCATCCGCCTCCGAGAAAGTTTTAAAAGCAGCGTATGGAATTTTCGTTGGTCTGGTTGCAGTCTGGAGAAGGCCAGAGCTAATCCTCTCCCAGACCGAGTCCTCAGTTGATGACCGGGAGTGACTAAGTCGCAGTTGGGTGGCATCGTCTAGGGCCTTGGAAATCTGTTCGGAGGTGGGAGCGCTGCCGAACAGAGCCAAACGCCACTCCACCTCTTGTTGTAAATCCGACTGGTATAGGGGTCTCCGTGCGGTGCTAAGCGGGCCTGGCGTTTCAGGGGCTGATGAGCTGCTCTGTTCCTCCAACTCCTGTGAAGCGGAGTTCACTTCTGGCGGAGCAGTGTTTGCTTCAAGCAGTGCATCAGGTAAAGTGGGGTGTGCATCCGCTTGGTCTAAGGCCATAATCTCGCCCAACAGTTCCTCTCTGGTCTTGGAGCCAGCGATACCTCCCCGAGCAACAAGTAGGCTTTGGAGGGCTGGCTTCCGAAGGTCCCGTATATCCATCTGGCTGAGCAGGGATGTCTCCGTGAAAAAGATGGGGTCCCGGTTGGTGGTTTGGACTTTCTCCGCAATGAGGAAAGATCCCACCGCTGCCAACCAATTGTAGCGGAACCGTTCCGCCTGGGCTTCCTCGTGCGGAGCAATATGTCCCACCCAATGGTCCTCTTTTCCAGCAAGTCTTCCAGCACTGTCCCAAAGCAGATATTATAGCTAAAAACCCTCCCTTTTGCTCTACCCAAAACCACGAGTCGGAACTTCGTGTAGGGTGAAGAAAGAATGAATCTTTATTAAACACAGCTCAGTATATACAGCTTCAACCCCACCCCCACCAGACAGCCTGGCACCGGGTTTTCCCCACCCACAACAAACCCTACAATACAACAATACAGTATGAACTCTATTAGAAGTGAAAGACTACAAGGTCTCATTACCCTAAACAAACAGTGTAGAATGTCTGTGAAACATGTCCAGCTTTACAAAGGGGATAAAACCAGAAGAGACAGGGCAAAATGTGATCACACAGGGACAGTTCCTCACAGAGAGGCTGACACCAGACTGACACCGTCACGAGGAGAGGCTGACACCAGACTGAAACCGTCACTAGCGAGGCTGACACCAGACTGACACCGTCACTAGCGAGGCTGACACCAGACCGACACCGTCACGAGGAGAGGCTGACACCAGACCGAAACCGTCACTAGCGAGGCTGACACCAGACCGACCCCCGTCACGAGGAGAGGCTGACACCAGACCGACCCCGTCACGAGGAGAGGCTGACACCAGACCGACACCGTCACGAGGAGAGGCTGACACCAGACCGAAACCGTCACTAGCGAGGCTGACACCAGACCGACCCCCGTCACGAGGAGAGGCTGACACCAGACCGACCCCGTCACGAGGAGAGGCTGACACCAGACCGACACCGTCACGAGGAGAGGCTGACACCAGACCGACCCCGTCACGAGGCGAGGATGACAACAGACCGACACCGTCACTAGCGAGCATAACACCAGACCGACACCGTCACGAGGCGAGGCTGACACCAGACTGAAACCGTCACTAGCGAGGCTGACAACAGACCGACCCCGTCACGAGGAGAGGCTGACACCAGACCGACCCCGTCACGAGGAGAGGATGACACCAGACCGACACCGTCACGAGGAGAGGCTGACACCAGACCGACACCGTCACGAGGCGAGGCTGACACCAGACCGACACCGTCACGAGGCGAGGCTGACACCAGACCGACACTGTCACGAGGCGAGGCTGACACCAGACCGACCCCGTCACGAGGCGAGGATGACCCCAGACCGACACCGTCACTAGCGAGGATGACACCAGACCGACACCGTCACGAGGAGAGGCTGACATCAGACCGAAACCGTCACTAGCGAGGCTGACACCAGACCGACCCCCGTCACGAGGAGAGGCTGACACCAAACCGACCCCGTCACGAGGAGAGGCTGACACCAGACCGACACCGTCACTAGCGAGGATGACACCAGACCGACACCGTCACGAGGCGAGGATGACACCAGACCGACACCGTCACTAGCGAGGATGACACCAGACCGACCCCCGTCACGAGGAGAGGCTGACACCAGACCGACCCCGTCACGAGGAGAGGCTGACACCAGACCGACACCGTCACTAGCGAGGCTGACACCAGACCGTCACGAGGCGAGGCTGACACCAGACCGACCCCGTCACGAGGAGAGGCTGACACCAGACCGACCCCGTCACGAGGAGAGGCTGACACCAGACGGACCCCGTCACGAGGAGAGGCTGACACCAGACCGACACCGTCACGAGGAGAGGCTGACACCAGACCGACCCCGTCACTAGCGAGGCTGACACCAGACTGACACCGTCACGAGGAGAGGCTGACACCAGACTGAAACCGTCACTAGCGAGGCTGACACCAGACCGACCCCGTCACGAGGCGAGGATGACACCAGACCGACCCCGTCACGAGGAGAGGATGACACCAGACCGACACCGTCACGAGGAGAGGCTGACACCAGACCGACACCGTCACGAGGCGAGGCTGACACCAGACCGACACCGTCACGAGGCGAGGCTGACACCAGACCGACACCGTCACGAGGCGAGGCTGACACCAGACCGACCCCGTCACGAGGCGAGGATGACCCCAGACCGACACCGTCACTAGCGAGGATGACACCAGACCGACACGGTCACGAGGAGAGGCTGACACCAGACCGAAACCGTCACTAGCGAGGCTGACACCAGACCGACCCCCGTCACGAGGAGAGGCTGACACCAAACCGACCCCGTCACGAGGAGAGGCTGACACCAGACCGACACCGTCACTAGCAAGGATGACACCAGACCGACACCGTCACGAGGCGAGGATGACACCAGACCGACACCGTCACTAGCGAGGATGACACCAGACCGACCCCCGTCACGAGGAGAGACTGACACCAGACCGACCCCGTCACGAGGAGAGGCTGACACCAGACCGACACCGTCACGAGGCGAGGCTGACACCAGACCGACCCCGTCACGAGGAGAGGCTGACACCAGACCGACCCCGTCACGAGGAGAGGCTGACACCAGACGGACCCCGTCACGAGGAGAGGCTGACACCAGACCGACACCGTCACGAGGAGAGGCTGACACCAGACCGACCCCGTCACTAGCGAGGCAGACACCAGACTGACACCGTCACGAGGAGAGGCTGACACCAGACTGAAACCGTCACTAGCGAGGCTGACACCAGACCGACCCCGTCACGAGGAGAGGCTGACACCAGACCGACCCCGTCACTAGCGAGGCTGACACCAGACCGACCCCGTCACTAGCGAGGCTGACACCAGACCGACCCCGTCACTAGCGAGGCTGACACCAGACTGATACCGTCACTAGCGAGGCTGACACCAGACTGACACCGTCACGAGGAGAGGCTGACACCAGACTGACACCGTCACGAGGAGAGGCTGACACCAGACTGAAACCGTCACTAGCGAGGCTAACACCAGACTGACACCGTCACTAGCGATGCTGACACCAGACCGACACCGTCACGAGGCGAGGCTGACACCAGACTGATACCGTCACTAGCGAGGCTGACACCAGACTGACACCGTCACGAGGAGAGGCTGACACCAGACTGACACCGTCACGAGGAGAGGCTGACACCAGACTGAAACCGTCACTAGCGAGGCTAACACCAGACTGACACCGTCACTAGCGAGGCTGACACCAGACCGACACCGTCACGAGGAGAGGCTGACACCAGACCGACCCCGTCACTAGCGAGGCTGACACCAGACCGACCCCGTCACGAGGCGAGGATGACACCAGACCGACACCGTCACGAGGAGAGGCTGACACCAGACCGAAACCGTCACTAGCGAGGCTGACACCAGACCGACCCCCGTCACGAGGAGAGGCTGACACCAAACCGACCCCATCACGAGGACAGGCTGACACCAGACTGACACCGTCACGAGGAGAGGCTGACACCAGACTGACACCGTCACGAGGAGAGGCTGACACCAGACTGAAACCGTCACTAGCGAGGCTAACACCAGACTGACACCGTCACTAGCGAGGCTGACACCAGACCGACCCCGTCACGAGGAGAGGCTGACACCAGACCGACACCGTCACGAGGAGAGGCTGACACCAGACCGACCCCGTCACGAGGCGAGGATGACAACAGACCGACACCGTCACTAGCGAGCATAACACCAGACCGACACCGTCATGAGGCGAGGCTGACACCAGACTGAAACCGTCACTAGCGAGGCTGACACCAGACAGACCCCGTAACGAGGAGAGGCTGACACCAGACCGACCCCGTCACGAGGAGAGGATGACACCAGACCGACACCGTCACGAGGAGAGGCTGACACCAGACCGACACCGTCACGAGGCGAGGCTGACACCAGACCGACACCGTCACGAGGCGAGGCTGACACCAGACCGACCCCGTCACGAGGCGAGGATGACCCCAGACCGACACCGTCACTAGCGAGGATGACACCAGACCGACACCGTCACGAGGAGAGGCTGACACCAGACCGAAACTGTCACTAGCGAGGCTGACACCAGACCGACCCCCGTCACGAGGAGAGGCTGACACCAAACCGACCCCGTCACGAGGAGAGGCTGACACCAGACCGACACCGTCACTAGCAAGGATGACACCAGACCGACACCGTCACGAGGCGAGGATGACACCAGACCGACACCGTCACTAGCGAGGATGACACCAGACCGACCACCGTCACGAGGAGAGGCTGACACCAGACCGACCCCGTCACGAGGAGAGGCTGACACCAGACCGACACCGTCACTAGCGAGGCTGACACCAGACCGACCCCGTCACGAGGAGAGGCTGACACCAGACCGACCCCGTCACGAGGAGAGGCTGACACCAGACCGACCCCGTCACGAGGAGAGGCTGACACCAGACCGACCCCGTCACTAGCGAGGCTGACACCAGACCGACCCCGTCACGAGGCGAGGATGACACCAGACCGACACCGTCACTAGCGAGGATGACACCAGACCGACACCGTCACGAGGAGAGGCTGACACCAGACCGAAACCGTCACTAGCGAGGCTGACACCAGACCGACCCCCGTCACGAGGAGAGGCTGACACCAAACCGACCCCGTCACGAGGAGAGGCTGACACCAGACCGACACCGTCACTAGCGAGGATGACACCAGACCGACACCGTCACGAGGCGAGGATGACACCAGACCGACACCGTCACTAGCGAGGCTGACACCAGACCGACACCGTCACGAGGAGAGGCTGACACCAGACTGAAACCGTCACTAGCGAGGCTGACACCAGACTGACACCGTCACGAGGAGAGGCTGACACCAGACCGACACCGTCACGAGGAGAGGCTGACACCAGACTGAAACCGTCACTAGCGTGGCTGACACCAGACTGACACCGTCACGAGGAGAGGCTGACACCAGACTGACACCGTCACGAGGAGAGGCTGACATCAGACTGAAACCGTCACTAGCGAGGCTGACACCAGACTGACACCGTCACTAGCGAGGCTGACACCAGACCGACACCGTCACGAGGAGAGGCTGACACCAGACCGAAACCGTCACTAGCGAGGCTGACACCAGACCGACCCCCGTCACGAGGAGAGGCTGACACCAGACCGACCCCGTCACGAGGAGAGGCTGACACCAGACCGACACCGTCACGAGGAGAGGCTGACACCAGACCGACCCCGTCACGAGGCGAGGATGACAACAGACCGACACCGTCACCAGCGAGCATAACACCAGACCGACACCGTCACGAGGCGAGGCTGACACCAGACTGAAACCGTCACTAGCGAGGCTGACACCAGACCGACCCTGTCACGAGGAGAGGCTGACACCAGACCGACCCCGTCACGAGGAGAGGATGACACCAGACCGACACCGTCACGAGGAGAGGCTGACACCAGACCGACCCCGTCACGAGGCGAGGATGACCCCAGACCGACACCGTCACTAGCGAGGATGACACCAGACCGACACCGTCACGAGGAGAGGCTGACACCAGACCGAAACCGTCACTAGCGAGGCTGACACCAGACCGACCCCCGTCACGAGGAGAGGCTGACACCAAACCGACCCCGTCACGAGGAGAGGCTGACACCAGACCGACACCGTCACTAGCGAGGATGACACCAGACCGACACCGTCACGAGGCGAGGATGACACCAGACCGACACCGTCACTAGCGAGGATGACACCAGACCGACCCCCATCACGAGGAGAGGCTGACACCAGACCGACCCCGTCACGAGGAGAGGCTGATACCAGACTGAAACCGTCACTAGCGAGGCTGACACCAGACCGACCCCGTCACGAGGAGAGGCTGACACAAGACCGACACCGTCACGAGGAGAGGCTGACACCAGACCGACACCGTCACGAGGAGAGGCTGACACCAGACCGACCCCGTCACTAGCGAGGATGACACCAGACCGACACCGTCACGAGGCGAGGCTGACACCAGACCGACACCGTCACGAGGCGAGGCTGACACCAGACCGACACCGTCACGAGGCGAGGCTGACACCAGACCGACCCCGTCACTAGCGAGGCTGACAGCAGACCGACCCCGTCACTAGCGAGGCTGACACCAGACCGACACCGTCACGAGGCGAGGCTGGCACCAGACTGATACCGTCACTAGCGAGGCTGACACCAGACTGACACCGTCACGAGGAGAGGCTGACACCAGACTGACACCGTCACGAGGAGAGGCTGACACCAGACCGACTCCGTCACTAGCGAGGCTGACACCAGACCGACCCCGTCACGTGGCGAGGATGACACCAGACCGACACCGTCACTAGCGAGGATGACACCAGACCGACCCCGTCACGAGGAGAGGCTGACACCAGACTGAAACCGTCACTAGCGAGGCTGACACCAGACTGACACCGTCACGAGGAGAGGCTGACACCAGACCGACCCCATCACGAGGAGAGGCTGACACCAGACCGACCCCGTCACTAGCGAGGCTGACACCAGACTGACACCGTCACGAGGAGAGGCTGACACCAGACTGAAACCGTCACTAGCGAGGCTGACACCAGACTGACACCGTCACTAGCGAGGCTGACACCAGACTGACACCGTCACGAGGAGAGGCTGACACCAGACTGAAACCGTCACTAGCGAGGCTGACACCAGACCGACCCCGTCACGAGGAGAGGCTGACACCAGACCGACCCCGTCACGAGGAGAGGCTGACACCAGACGGACCCCGTCACGAGGAGAGGCTGACACCAGACCGACACCGTCACGAGGAGAGGCTGACACCAGACCGACCCCGTCACGAGGAGAGGCTGACACCAGACCGACCCCGTCACTAGCGAGGCTGACACCAGACTGACACCGTCACGAGGAGAGGCTGACACCAGACGGACACCGTCACGAGGCGAGGCTGACACCAGACCGACCCCGTCACTAGCGAGGCTGACACCAGACCGACACCGTCACGAGGAGAGGCTGACACCTGACCGACACCGTCACGAGGCGAGGCTGACACCAGACCGACCCCGTCACTAGCGAGGCTGACACCAGACTGACACCATCACGAGGAGAGGCTGACACCAGACTGAAACCGTCACTAGCGAGGCTGACACCAGACTGACACCGTCACGAGGAGAGGCTGACACCAGACTGACACCGTCACGAGGAGAGGCTGACACCAGACTGAAACCGTCACTAGCGAGGCTGACACCAGACTGACACCGTCACGAGGAGAGGCTGACACCAGACTGACACCGTCACGAGGAGAGGCTGACACCAGACTGAAACCGTCACTAGCGAGGCTGACACCAGACTGACACCGTCACGAGGAGAGGCTGACACCAGACTGAAACCGTCACTAGCGAGGCTGACACCAGACTGACACCGTCACTAGCGAGGCTGACACCAGACTGACACCGTCACGAGGAGAGGCTGACACCAGACTGAAACCGTCACTAGCGAGGCTGACACCAGACCGACCCCGTCACGAGGAGAGGCTGACACCAGACGGACCCCGTCACGAGGAGAGGCTGACACCAGACGGACCCCGTCACGAGGAGAGGCTGACACCAGACCGACACCGTCACGAGGAGAGGCTGACACCAGACCGACCCCGTCACGAGGAGAGGCTGACACCAGACCGACCCCGTCACTAGCGAGGCTGACACCAGACTGACACCGTCACGAGGAGAGGCTGACACCAGACGGACACCGTCACGAGGAGAGGCTGACACCAGACCGACCCCGTCACGAGGAGAGGCTGACACCAGACCGACCCCGTCACTAGCGAGGCTGACACCAGACTGACACCGTCACGAGGAGAGGCTGACACCAGACCGACTCCATCACTAGCGAGGCTGACACCAGACCGACCCCGTCACGAGGCGAGGATGACACCAGACTGACACCGTCACGAGGAGAGGCTGACACCAGACTGAAACCGTCACTAGCGAGGCTGACACCAGACTGACACCGTCACTAGCGAGGCTGACACCAGACCGACCCCGTCACTAGCGAGGCTGACACCAGACGGACACCGTCACGAGGCGAGGCTGACACCAGACCGACACCGTCACTAGCGAGGATGACACCAGACCGACACCGTCACGAGGCGAGGCTGACACCAGACCGACACCGTCACGAGGCGAGGCTGACACCAGACCGACCCCGTCACTAGCGAGGCTGACACCAGACCGACCCCGTCACTAGTGAGGCTGACACCAGACGGACACCGTCACGAGGAGAGGCTGACACCAGACTGAAACCGTCACTAGCGAGGCTGACACCAGACTGACACCGTCACTAGCGAGGCTGACACCAGACTGACACCGTCACGAGGAGAGGCTGACACCAGACTGAAACCGTCACTAGCGAGGCTGACACCAGACTGACACCGTCACGAGGAGAGGCTGACACCAGACTGACACCGTCACGAGGAAAGGCTGACACCAGACTGAAACCGTCACTAGCGAGTCTGACACCAGACCGACCCCGTCACGAGGAGAGGCTGACACCAGACCGACCCCGTCACGAGGAGAGGCTGACACCAGACGGACCCCGTCACGAGGAGAGGCTGACACCAGACCGACACCGTCACGAGGAGAGGCTGACACCAGACCGACCCCGTCACGAGGAGAGGCTGACACCAGACCGACCCCGTCACTAGCGAGGCTGACACCAGACGGACACCGTCACGAGGAGAGGCTGACACCAGACTGAAACCGTCACTAGCGAGGCTGACACCAGACTGACACCGTCACGAGGAGAGGCTGACACCAGACTGACACCGTCACGAGGCGAGGCTGACACCAGACTGACACCGTCACTAGCGAGGCTGACACCAGACCGACACCGTCACGAGGCGAGGCTGACACCAGACCGAAACCGTCACTAGCGAGGCTGACACCAGACGGACCCTGTCACGAGGAGAGGCTGACACCAGACCGACACCGTCACGAGGAGAGGCTGACACCAGACCGACACCGTCACGAGGAGAGGCTGACACCAGACCGACTCCGTCACTAGCGAGGCTGACACCAGATCGACCCCGTCACGAGGCGAGGATGACACCAGACCGACACCGTCACTAGCGAGGATGACACCAGACCGACACCGTCACGAGGCGAGGCTGACACCAGACCGACACCGTCACGAGGCGAGGCTGACACCAGACCGACCCCGTCACTAGCGAGGCTGACACCAGACCGACACCGTCACGAGGAGAGGCTGACACCTGACCGACACCGTCACGAGGCGAGGCTGACACCAGACCGACCCCGTCACTAGCGAGGCTGACACCAGACCGACCCCGTCACTAGCGAGGCTGACACCAGACGGACACCGTCACGAGGAGAGGCTGACACCAGACTGAAACAGTCACTAGCGAGGCTTACACCAGACTGACACCGTCACGAGGAGAGGCTGACACCAGACTGACCCCGTCACGAGGAGAGGCTGACAGCAGACCGACACCGTCACGAGGAGAGGCTGACACCAGACCGACACCGTCACGAGGAGAGGCTGACACCAGACCGACCCCGTCACTAGCGAGGCTGACACCAGACGGACACCGTCACGAGGAGAGGCTGACACCAGACTGAAACCGTCACTAGCGAGGCTGACACCAGACTGACACCGTCACGAGGAGAGGCTGACACCAGACTGACACCGTCACGAGGCGAGGCTGACACCAGACTGACACCGTCACTAGCGAGGCTGACACCAGACTGACACCGTCACGAGGAGAGGCTGACACCAGACTGAAACCGTCACTAGCGAGGCTGACACCAGACCGACCCCGTCACGAGGAGAGGCTGACACCAGACGGACCCCGTCACGAGGAGAGGCTGACACCAGACGGACCCCGTCACGAGGAGAGGCTGACACCAGACCGACACCGTCACGAGGAGAGGCTGACACCAGACCGACCCCGTCACGAGGAGAGGCTGACACCAGACCGACCCCGTCACTAGCGAGGCTGACACCAGACTGACACCGTCACGAGGAGAGGCTGACACCAGACGGACACCGTCACGAGGAGAGGCTGACACCAGACCGACCCCGTCACGAGGAGAGGCTGACACCAGACCGACCCCGTCACTAGCGAGGCTGACACCAGACTGACACCGTCACGAGGAGAGGCTGACACCAGACCGACTCCATCACTAGCGAGGCTGACACCAGACCGACCCCGTCACGAGGCGAGGATGACACCAGACTGACACCGTCACGAGGAGAGGCTGACACCAGACCGACACCGTCACGAGGCGAGGCTGACACCAGACCGACACCGTCACGAGGCGAGGCTGACACCAGACCGACCCCGTCACTAGCGAGGCTGACACCAGACCGACCCCGTCACTAGTGAGGCTGACACCAGACGGACACCGTCACGAGGAGAGGCTGACACCAGACTGAAACCGTCACTAGCGAGGCTGACACCAGACTGACACCGTCACGAGGAGAGGCTGACACCAGACTGAAACCGTCACTAGCGAGGCTGACACCAGACTGACACCGTCACGAGGAGAGGCTGACACCAGACTGACACCGTCACGAGGAAAGGCTGACACCAGACTGAAACCGTCACTAGCGAGTCTGACACCAGACCGACCCCGTCACGAGGAGAGGCTGACACCAGACCGACCCCGTCACGAGGAGAGGCTGACACCAGACGGACCCCGTCACGAGGAGAGGCTGACACCAGACCGACACCGTCACGAGGAGAGGCTGACACCAGACCGACCCCGTCACGAGGAGAGGCTGACACCAGACCGACCCCGTCACTAGCGAGGCTGACACCAGACGGACACCGTCACGAGGAGAGGCTGACACCAGACTGAAACCGTCACTAGCGAGGCTGACACCAGACTGACACCGTCACGAGGAGAGGCTGACACCAGACTGACACCGTCACGAGGCGAGGCTGACACCAGACTGACACCGTCACTAGCGAGGCTGACACCAGACCGACACCGTCACGAGGCGAGGCTGACACCAGACCGAAACCGTCACTAGCGAGGCTGACACCAGACGGACCCTGTCACGAGGAGAGGCTGACACCAGACCGACACCGTCACGAGGAGAGGCTGACACCAGACCGACACCGTCACGAGGAGAGGCTGACACCAGACCGACTCCGTCACTAGCGAGGCTGACACCAGATCGACCCCGTCACGAGGCGAGGATGACACCAGACCGACACCGTCACTAGCGAGGATGACACCAGACCGACACCGTCACGAGGCGAGGCTGACACCAGACCGACACCGTCACGAGGCGAGGCTGACACCAGACCGACCCCGTCACTAGCGAGGCTGACACCAGACCGACACCGTCACGAGGAGAGGCTGACACCTGACCGACACCGTCACGAGGCGAGGCTGACACCAGACCGACCCCGTCACTAGCGAGGCTGACACCAGACCGACCCCGTCACTAGCGAGGCTGACACCAGACGGACACCGTCACGAGGAGAGGCTGACACCAGACTGAAACAGTCACTAGCGAGGCTTACACCAGACTGACACCGTCACGAGGAGAGGCTGACACCAGACTGACCCCGTCACGAGGAGAGGCTGACAGCAGACCGACACCGTCACGAGGAGAGGCTGACACCAGACCGACACCGTCACGAGGAGAGGCTGACACCAGACCGACCCCGTCACTAGCGAGGCTGACACCAGACGGACACCGTCACGAGGAGAGGCTGACACCAGACTGAAACCGTCACTAGCGAGGCTGACACCAGACTGACACCGTCACGAGGAGAGGCTGACACCAGACTGACACCGTCACGAGGCGAGGCTGACACCAGACTGACACCGTCACTAGCGAGGCTGACACCAGACTGACACCGTCACGAGGAGAGGCTGACACCAGACTGAAACCGTCACTAGCGAGGCTGACACCAGACCGACCCCGTCACGAGGAGAGGCTGACACCAGACGGACCCCGTCACGAGGAGAGGCTGACACCAGACGGACCCCGTCACGAGGAGAGGCTGACACCAGACCGACACCGTCACGAGGAGAGGCTGACACCAGACCGACCCCGTCACGAGGAGAGGCTGACACCAGACCGACCCCGTCACTAGCGAGGCTGACACCAGACTGACACCGTCACGAGGAGAGGCTGACACCAGACGGACACCGTCACGAGGAGAGGCTGACACCAGACCGACCCCGTCACGAGGAGAGGCTGACACCAGACCGACCCCGTCACTAGCGAGGCTGACACCAGACTGACACCGTCACGAGGAGAGGCTGACACCAGACCGACTCCATCACTAGCGAGGCTGACACCAGACCGACCCCGTCACGAGGCGAGGATGACACCAGACTGACACCGTCACGAGGAGAGGCTGACACCAGACTGAAACCGTCACTAGCGAGGCTGACACCAGACTGACACCGTCACTAGCGAGGCTGACACCAGACCGACCCCGTCACTAGCGAGGCTGACACCAGACGGACACCGTCACGAGGCGAGGCTGACACCAGACCGACACCGTCACTAGCGAGGATGACACCAGACCGACACCGTCACGAGGCGAGGCTGACACCAGACCGACACCGTCACGAGGCGAGGCTGACACCAGACCGACCCCGTCACTAGCGAGGCTGACACCAGACCGACCCCGTCACTAGTGAGGCTGACACCAGACGGACACCGTCACGAGGAGAGGCTGACACCAGACTGAAACCGTCACTAGCGAGGCTGACACCAGACTGACACCGTCACGAGGAGAGGCTGACACCAGACTGAAACCGTCACTAGCGAGGCTGACACCAGACTGACACCGTCACGAGGAGAGGCTGACACCAGACTGACACCGTCACGAGGAAAGGCTGACACCAGACTGAAACCGTCACTAGCGAGTCTGACACCAGACCGACCCCGTCACGAGGAGAGGCTGACACCAGACCGACCCCGTCACGAGGAGAGGCTGACACCAGACGGACCCCGTCACGAGGAGAGGCTGACACCAGACCGACACCGTCACGAGGAGAGGCTGACACCAGACCGACCCCGTCACGAGGAGAGGCTGACACCAGACCGACCCCGTCACTAGCGAGGCTGACACCAGACGGACACCGTCACGAGGAGAGGCTGACACCAGACTGAAACCGTCACTAGCGAGGCTGACACCAGACTGACACCGTCACGAGGAGAGGCTGACACCAGACTGACACCGTCACGAGGCGAGGCTGACACCAGACTGACACCGTCACTAGCGAGGCTGACACCAGACCGACACCGTCACGAGGCGAGGCTGACACCAGACCGAAACCGTCACTAGCGAGGCTGACACCAGACGGACCCTGTCACGAGGAGAGGCTGACACCAGACCGACACCGTCACGAGGAGAGGCTGACACCAGACCGACACCGTCACGAGGAGAGGCTGACACCAGACCGACTCCGTCACTAGCGAGGCTGACACCAGATCGACCCCGTCACGAGGCGAGGATGACACCAGACCGACACCGTCACTAGCGAGGATGACACCAGACCGACACCGTCACGAGGCGAGGCTGACACCAGACCGACACCGTCACGAGGCGAGGCTGACACCAGACCGACCCCGTCACTAGCGAGGCTGACACCAGACCGACACCGTCACGAGGAGAGGCTGACACCTGACCGACACCGTCACGAGGCGAGGCTGACACCAGACCGACCCCGTCACTAGCGAGGCTGACACCAGACCGACCCCGTCACTAGCGAGGCTGACACCAGACGGACACCGTCACGAGGAGAGGCTGACACCAGACTGAAACAGTCACTAGCGAGGCTTACACCAGACTGACACCGTCACGAGGAGAGGCTGACACCAGACTGACCCCGTCACGAGGAGAGGCTGACAGCAGACCGACACCGTCACGAGGAGAGGCTGACACCAGACCGACACCGTCACGAGGAGAGGCTGACACCAGACCGACCCCGTCACTAGCGAGGCTGACACCAGACGGACACCGTCACGAGGAGAGGCTGACACCAGACTGAAACCGTCACTAGCGAGGCTGACACCAGACTGACACCGTCACGAGGAGAGGCTGACACCAGACTGACACCGTCACGAGGCGAGGCTGACACCAGACTGACACCGTCACTAGCGAGGCTGACACCAGACTGACACCGTCACTAGCGAGGCTGACACCAGACTGACACCGTCACGAGGAGAGGCTGACACCAGACCGAAACCGTCACTAGCGAGGCTGACACCAGACGGACCCTGTCACGAGGAGAGGCTGACACCAGACCGACACCGTCACGAGGAGAGGCTGACACCAGACCGACACCGTCACGAGGAGAGGCTGACACCAGACCGACTCCGTCACTAGCGAGGCTGACACCAGATCGACCCCGTCACGAGGCGAGGATGACACCAGACCGACACCGTCACTAGCGAGGATGACACCAGACCGACACCGTCACGAGGCGAAGCTGACACCAGACCGACACCGTCACGAGGCGAGGCTGACACCAGACCGACCCCGTCACTAGCGAGGCTGACACCAGACCGACACCGTCACGAGGAGAGGCTGACACCTGACCGACACCGTCACGAGGCGAGGCTGACACCAGACCGACCCCGTCACTAGCGAGGCTGACACCAGACCGACCCCGTCACTAGCGAGGCTGACACCAGACGGACACCGTCACGAGGAGAGGCTGACACCAGACTGAAACAGTCACTAGCGAGGCTTACACCAGACTGACACCGTCACGAGGAGAGGCTGACACCAGACTGACACCGTCACGAGGAGAGGCTGACACCAGACTGAAACCGTCACTAGCAAGGCTGACACCAGACTGACACCGTCACGAGGAGAGGCTGACACCAGACTGACACCGTCACGAGGAGAGGCTGACACCAGACTGACACCGTCACGAGGAGAGGCTGACACCAGACTGAAACCGTCACTAGCGAGGCTGACACCAGACTGACACCGTCACGAGGAGAGGCTGACACCAGACTGAAACCGTCACTAGCGAGGCTGACACCAGACTGACACCGTCACTAGCGAGGCTGACACCAGACTGACACCGTCACGAGGAGAGGCTGACACCAGACTGAAACCGTCACTAGCGAGGCTGACACCAGACCGACCCCGTCACGAGGAGAGGCTGACACCAGACCGACCCCGTCACGAGGAGAGGCTGACACCAGACGGACCCCGTCACGAGGAGAGGCTGACACCAGACCGACACCGTTACGAGGAGAGGCTGACACCAGACCGACCCCTTCACGAGGAGAGGCTGACACCAGACCGACCCCGTCACTAGCGAGGCTGACACCAGACGGACACCGTCACGAGGAGAGGCTGACACCAGACTGAAACCGTCACTAGCGAGGCTGACACCAGACTGACACCGTCACGAGGAGAGGCTGACACCAGACCGACCCCGTCACGAGGAGAGGCTGACACCAGACCGACCCCGTCACTAGCGAGGCTGACACCAGACTGACACCGTCACGTGGAGAGGCTGACACCAGACTGAAACCGTCACTAGCGAGGCTGACACCAGACTGACACCGTCACTAGCGAGGCTGACACCAGACTGACACCGTCACGAGGAGAGGCTGACACCAGACTGAAACCGTCACTAGCGAGGGTGACACCAGACCGACCCCGTCACGAGGAGAGGCTGACACCAGACCGACCCCGTCACGAGGAGAGGCTGACACCAGACTGACCCCGTCACTAGCGAGGCTGACACCAGACTGACACCGTCACGAGGAGAGGCTGACACCAGACGGACACCGTCACGAGGAGAGGCTGACACCAGACTGAAACCGTCACTAGCGAGGCTGACACCAGACTGACACCGTCACGAGGAGAGGCTGACACCAGACTGACACCGTCACGAGGAGAGGCTGACACCAGACTGACACCGTCACTAGCGAGGCTGACACCAGACTGACACCGTCACTAGCGAGGCTGACACCAGACTGACACCGTCACGAGGAGAGGCTGACACCAGACCGAAACCGTCACTAGCGAGGCTGACACCAGACGGACCCTGTCACGAGGAGAGGCTGACACCAGACCGACACCGTCACGAGGAGAGGCTGACACCAGACCGACACCGTAACGAGGCGAGGCTGACACCAGACCGACCCCGTCACTAGCGAGGCTGACACCAGACCGACCCCGTCACTAGCGAGGCTGACACCAGACGGACACCGTCACGAGGAGAGGCTGACACCAGACTGAAACCGTCACTAGCGAGGCTGACACCAGACTGACACCGTCACGAGGAGAGGCTGACACCAGACCGACCCCGTCACGAGGAGAGGCTGACACCAGACCGACCCCGTCACTAGCGAGGCTGACACCAGACTGACACCGTCACGAGGAGAGGCTGACACCAGACCGACTCCGTCACTAGCGAGGCTGACACCAGACCGACCCCGTCACGAGGCGAGGATGACACCAGACCGACTCCGTCACTAGCGAGGCTGACACCAGACTGACACCGTCACGAGGAGAGGCTGACACCAGACTGAAACCGTCACTAGCGAGGCTGACACCAGACCGACCCCGTCACGAGGAGAGGCTGACACCAGACCGACCCCGTCACGAGGAGAGGCTGACACCAGACTGACCCCGTCACTAGCGAGGCTGACACCAGACTGACACCGTCACGAGGAGAGGCTGACACCAGACGGACACCGTCACGAGGAGAGGCTGACACCAGACTGAAACCGTCACTAGCGAGGCTGACACCAGACTGACACCGTCACGAGGAGAGGCTGACACCAGACTGACACCGTCACGAGGAGAGGCTGACACCAGACTGACACCGTCACTAGCGAGGCTGACACCAGACTGACACCGTCACTAGCGAGGCTGACACCAGACTGACACCATCACGAGGAGAGGCTGACACCAGACTGAAACCGTCACTAGCGAGGCTGACACCAGACTGACACCGTCACGAGGAGAGGCTGACACCAGACTGACACCGTCACGAGGAGAGGCTGACACCAGACTGAAACCGTCACTAGCGAGGCTGACACCAGACTGACACCGTCACGAGGAGAGGCTGACACCAGACTGACACCGTCACGAGGAGAGGCTGACACCAGACTGAAACCGTCACTAGCGAGGCTGACACCAGACTGACACCGTCACGAGGAGAGGCTGACACCAGACTGAAACCGTCACTAGCGAGGCTGACACCAGACTGACACCGTCACTAGCGAGGCTGACACCAGACTGACACCGTCACGAGGAGAGGCTGACACCAGACTGAAACCGTCACTAGCGAGGCTGACACCAGACCGACCCCGTCACGAGGAGAGGCTGACACCAGACGGACCCCGTCACGAGGAGAGGCTGACACCAGACGGACCCCGTCACGAGGAGAGGCTGACACCAGACCGACACCGTCACGAGGAGAGGCTGACACCAGACCGACCCCGTCACGAGGAGAGGCTGACACCAGACCGACCCCGTCACTAGCGAGGCTGACACCAGACTGACACCGTCACGAGGAGAGGCTGACACCAGACGGACACCGTCACGAGGAGAGGCTGACACCAGACCGACCCCGTCACGAGGAGAGGCTGACACCAGACCGACCCCGTCACTAGCGAGGCTGACACCAGACTGACACCGTCACGAGGAGAGGCTGACACCAGACCGACTCCATCACTAGCGAGGCTGACACCAGACCGACCCCGTCACGAGGCGAGGATGACACCAGACTGACACCGTCACGAGGAGAGGCTGACACCAGACTGAAACCGTCACTAGCGAGGCTGACACCAGACTGACACCGTCACTAGCGAGGCTGACACCAGACCGACCCCGTCACTAGCGAGGCTGACACCAGACGGACACCGTCACGAGGCGAGGCTGACACCAGACCGACACCGTCACTAGCGAGGATGACACCAGACCGACACCGTCACGAGGCGAGGCTGACACCAGACCGACACCGTCACGAGGCGAGGCTGACACCAGACCGACCCCGTCACTAGCGAGGCTGACACCAGACCGACCCCGTCACTAGTGAGGCTGACACCAGACGGACACCGTCACGAGGAGAGGCTGACACCAGACTGAAACCGTCACTAGCGAGGCTGACACCAGACTGACACCGTCACGAGGAGAGGCTGACACCAGACTGAAACCGTCACTAGCGAGGCTGACACCAGACTGACACCGTCACGAGGAGAGGCTGACACCAGACTGAAACCGTCACTAGCGAGGCTGACACCAGACTGACACCGTCACTAGCGAGGCTGACACCAGACTGACACCGTCACGAGGAGAGGCTGACACCAGACTGAAACCGTCACTAGCGAGGCTGACACCAGACTGACACCGTCACGAGGAGAGGCTGACACCAGACTGACACCGTCACGAGGAAAGGCTGACACCAGACTGAAACCGTCACTAGCGAGTCTGACACCAGACCGACCCCGTCACGAGGAGAGGCTGACACCAGACCGACCCCGTCACGAGGAGAGGCTGACACCAGACGGACCCCGTCACGAGGAGAGGCTGACACCAGACCGACACCGTCACGAGGAGAGGCTGACACCAGACCGACCCCGTCACGAGGAGAGGCTGACACCAGACCGACCCCGTCACTAGCGAGGCTGACACCAGACGGACACCGTCACGAGGAGAGGCTGACACCAGACTGAAACCGTCACTAGCGAGGCTGACACCAGACTGACACCGTCACGAGGAGAGGCTGACACCAGACTGACACCGTCACGAGGCGAGGCTGACACCAGACTGACACCGTCACTAGCGAGGCTGACACCAGACTGACACCGTCACTAGCGAGGCTGACACCAGACTGACACCGTCACGAGGAGAGGCTGACACCAGACCGAAACCGTCACTAGCGAGGCTGACACCAGACGGACCCTGTCACGAGGAGAGGCTGACACCAGACCGACACCGTCACGAGGAGAGGCTGACACCAGACCGACACCGTCACGAGGAGAGGCTGACACCAGACCGACTCCGTCACTAGCGAGGCTGACACCAGATCGACCCCGTCACGAGGCGAGGATGACACCAGACCGACACCGTCACTAGCGAGGATGACACCAGACCGACACCGTCACGAGGCGAGGCTGACACCAGACCGACACTGTCACGAGGAGAGGCTGACACCAGACTGACCCCGTCACGAGGAGAGGCTGACAGCAGACCGACACCGTCACGAGGAGAGGCTGACACCAGACCGACACCGTCACGAGGAGAGGCTGACACCAGACCGACCCCGTCACTAGCGAGGCTGACACCAGACGGACACCGTCACGAGGAGAGGCTGACACCAGACTGAAACCGTCACTAGCGAGGCTGACACCAGACTGACACCGTCACGAGGAGAGGCTGACACCAGACTGACACCGTCACGAGGCGAGGCTGACACCAGACTGACACCGTCACTAGCGAGGCTGACACCAGACTGACACCGTCACTAGCGAGGCTGACACCAGACTGACACCGTCACGAGGAGAGGCTGACACCAGACCGAAACCGTCACTAGCGAGGCTGACACCAGACGGACCCTGTCACGAGGAGAGGCTGACACCAGACCGACACCGTCACGAGGAGAGGCTGACACCAGACCGACACCGTCACGAGGAGAGGCTGACACCAGACCGACTCCGTCACTAGCGAGGCTGACACCAGATCGACCCCGTCACGAGGCGAGGATGACACCAGACCGACACCGTCACTAGCGAGGATGACACCAGACCGACACCGTCACGAGGCGAAGCTGACACCAGACCGACACCGTCACGAGGCGAGGCTGACACCAGACCGACCCCGTCACTAGCGAGGCTGACACCAGACCGACACCGTCACGAGGAGAGGCTGACACCTGACCGACACCGTCACGAGGCGAGGCTGACACCAGACCGACCCCGTCACTAGCGAGGCTGACACCAGACCGACCCCGTCACTAGCGAGGCTGACACCAGACGGACACCGTCACGAGGAGAGGCTGACACCAGACTGAAACAGTCACTAGCGAGGCTTACACCAGACTGACACCGTCACGAGGAGAGGCTGACACCAGACTGACACCGTCACGAGGAGAGGCTGACACCAGACTGAAACCGTCACTAGCAAGGCTGACACCAGACTGACACCGTCACGAGGAGAGGCTGACACCAGACTGACACCGTCACGAGGAGAGGCTGACACCAGACTGACACCGTCACGAGGAGAGGCTGACACCAGACTGAAACCGTCACTAGCGAGGCTGACACCAGACTGACACCGTCACGAGGAGAGGCTGACACCAGACTGAAACCGTCACTAGCGAGGCTGACACCAGACTGACACCGTCACTAGCGAGGCTGACACCAGACTGACACCGTCACGAGGAGAGGCTGACACCAGACTGAAACCGTCACTAGCGAGGCTGACACCAGACCGACCCCGTCACGAGGAGAGGCTGACACCAGACCGACCCCGTCACGAGGAGAGGCTGACACCAGACGGACCCCGTCACGAGGAGAGGCTGACACCAGACCGACACCGTCACGAGGAGAGGCTGACACCAGACCGACCCCGTCACGAGGAGAGGCTGACACCAGACCGACCCCGTCACTAGCGAGGCTGACACCAGACGGACACCGTCACGAGGAGAGGCTGACACCAGACTGAAACCGTCACTAGCGAGGCTGACACCAGACTGACACCGTCACGAGGAGAGGCTGACACCAGACCGACCCCGTCACGAGGAGAGGCTGACACCAGACCGACCCCGTCACTAGCGAGGCTGACACCAGACTGACACCGTCACGTGGAGAGGCTGACACCAGACTGAAACCGTCACTAGCGAGGCTGACACCAGACTGACACCGTCACTAGCGAGGCTGACACCAGACTGACACCGTCACGAGGAGAGGCTGACACCAGACTGAAACCGTCACTAGCGAGGGTGACACCAGACCGACCCCGTCACGAGGAGAGGCTGACACCAGACCGACCCCGTCACGAGGAGAGGCTGACACCAGACTGACCCCGTCACTAGCGAGGCTGACACCAGACTGACACCGTCACGAGGAGAGGCTGACACCAGACGGACACCGTCACGAGGAGAGGCTGACACCAGACTGAAACCGTCACTAGCGAGGCTGACACCAGACTGACACCGTCACGAGGAGAGGCTGACACCAGACTGACACCGTCACGAGGAGAGGCTGACACCAGACTGACACCGTCACTAGCGAGGCTGACACCAGACTGACACCGTCACTAGCGAGGCTGACACCAGACTGACACCGTCACGAGGAGAGGCTGACACCAGACCGAAACCGTCACTAGCGAGGCTGACACCAGACGGACCCTGTCACGAGGAGAGGCTGACACCAGACCGACACCGTCACGAGGAGAGGCTGACACCAGACCGACACCGTAACGAGGCGAGGCTGACACCAGACCGACCCCGTCACTAGCGAGGCTGACACCAGACCGACCCCGTCACTAGCGAGGCTGACACCAGACGGACACCGTCACGAGGAGAGGCTGACACCAGACTGAAACCGTCACTAGCGAGGCTGACACCAGACTGACACCGTCACGAGGAGAGGCTGACACCAGACCGACCCCGTCACGAGGAGAGGCTGACACCAGACCGACCCCGTCACTAGCGAGGCTGACACCAGACTGACACCGTCACGAGGAGAGGCTGACACCAGACCGACTCCGTCACTAGCGAGGCTGACACCAGACCGACCCCGTCACGAGGCGAGGATGACACCAGACCGACACCGTCACTAGCGAGGCTGACACCAGACTGACACCGTCACGAGGAGAGGCTGACACCAGACTGAAACCGTCACTAGCGAGGCTGACACCAGACCGACCCCGTCACGAGGAGAGGCTGACACCAGACCGACCCCGTCACGAGGAGAGGCTGACACCAGACTGACCCCGTCACTAGCGAGGCTGACACCAGACTGACACCGTCACGAGGAGAGGCTGACACCAGACGGACACCGTCACGAGGAGAGGCTGACACCAGACTGAAACCGTCACTAGCGAGGCTGACACCAGACTGACACCGTCACGAGGAGAGGCTGACACCAGACTGACACCGTCACGAGGAGAGGCTGACACCAGACTGACACCGTCACTAGCGAGGCTGACACCAGACTGACACCGTCACTAGCGAGGCTGACACCAGACTGACACCGTCACGAGGAGAGGCTGACACCAGACCGAAACCGTCACTAGCGAGGCTGACACCAGACGGACCCTGTCACGAGGAGAGGCTGACACCAGACCGACACCGTCACGAGGAGAGGCTGACACCAGACCGACACCGTAACGAGGCGAGGCTGACACCAGACCGACCCCGTCACTAGCGAGGCTGACACCAGACCGACCCCGTCACTAGCGAGGCTGACACCAGACGGACACCGTCACGAGGAGAGGCTGACACCAGACTGAAACCGTCACTAGCGAGGCTGACACCAGACTGACACCGTCACGAGGAGAGGCTGACACCAGACCGACCCCGTCACGAGGAGAGGCTGACACCAGACCGACCCCGTCACTAGCGAGGCTGACACCAGACTGACACCGTCACGAGGAGAGGCTGACACCAGACCGACTCCGTCACTAGCGAGGCTGACACCAGACCGACCCCGTCACGAGGCGAGGATGACACCAGACCGACACCGTCACTAGCGAGGATGACACCAGACCGACACCGTCACGAGGCGAGGCTGACACCAGACCGACACCGTCACTAGCGAGGCTGACTCCAGACCGACACCGTCACGAGGAGAGGCTGACACCAGACCGAAACCGTCACTAGCGAGGCTGACACCAGACCGACCCCCGTCACGAGGAGAGGCTGACACCAGACCGACCCCGTCACGAGGAGAGGCTGACACCAGACCGACACCGTCACGAGGAGAGGCTGACACCAGACCGACCCCGTCACGAGGCGAGGATGACAACAGACCGACACCGTCACGAGGAGAGGCTGACACCAGACCGACCCCGTCACTAGCGTGGCTGACACCAGACCGACCCCGTCACGAGGCGAGGATGACACCAGACCGACACCGTCACTAGCGAGGATGACACCAGACCGACACCGTCACGAGGCAAGGCTGACACCAGACCGACACCGTCACGAGGCGAGGCTGACACCAGACCGACACCATCACGAGGCGAGGCTGACACCAGACCGACCCCGTCACTAGCGAGGCTGACAGCAGACCGACCCCGTCACTAGCGAGGCTGACACCAGACCGACACCGTCACGAGGCGAGGCTGGCACCAGACTGATACCGTCACTAGCGAGGCTGACACCAGACTGACACCGTCACGAGGAGAGGCTGACACCAGACTGACACCGTCACGAGGAGAGGCTGACACCAGACCGACTCCGTCACTAGCGAGGCTGACACCAGACCGACCCCGTCACGAGGCGAGGATGACACCAGACCGACACCGTCACTAGCGAGGATGACACCAGACCGACCCCGTCACGAGGAGAGGCTGACACCAGACTGAAACCGTCACTAGCGAGGCTGACACCATTCCGACCCCGTCACGAGGAGAGGCTGACACCAGACCGACCCCGTCACGAGGAGAGGCTGACACCAGACGGACCCCGTCACGAGGAGAGGCTGACACCAGACCGACACCGTCACGAGGAGAGGCTGACACCAGACCGACCCCGTCACGAGGAGAGGCTGACACCAGACCGACCCCGTCACTAGCGAGGCTGACACCAGACTGACACCGTCACGAGGAGAGGCTGACACCAGACGGACACCGTCACGAGGCGAGGCTGACACCAGACCGACCCCGTCACTAGCGAGGCTGACACCAGACCGACACCGTCACGAGGAGAGGCTGACACCTGACCGACACCGTCACGAGGCGAGGCTGACACCAGACCGACCCCGTCACTAGCGAGGCTGATACCAGACTGACACCATCACGAGGAGAGGCTGACACCAGACTGAAACCGTCACGAGGAGAGGCTGACACCAGACTGAAACCGTCACTAGCGAGGCTGACACCAGACTGACACCGTCACGAGGAGAGGCTGACACCAGACTGACACCGTCACGAGGAGAGGCTGACACCAGACTGAAACCGTCACTAGCGAGGCTGACACCAGACTGACACCGTCACGAGGAGAGGCTGACACCAGACTGACACCGTCACGAGGAGAGGCTGACACCAGACTGAAACCGTCACTAGCGAGGCTGACACCAGACTGACACCGTCACGAGGAGAGGCTGACACCAGACTGAAACCGTCACTAGCGAGGCTGACACCAGACTGACACCGTCACTAGCGAGGCTGACACCAGACTGACACCGTCACGAGGAGAGGCTGACACCAGACTGAAACCGTCACTAGCGAGGCTGACACCAGACCGACCCCGTCACGAGGAGAGGCTGACACCAGACGGACCCCGTCACGAGGAGAGGCTGACACCAGACCGACACCGTCACGAGGAGAGGCTGACACCAGACCGACACCGTCACGAGGAGAGGCTGACACCAGACCGACCCCGTCACGAGGAGAGGCTGACACCAGACCGACCCCGTCACTAGCGAGGCTGACACCAGACTGACACCGTCACGAGGAGAGGCTGACACCAGACGGACACCGTCACGAGGAGAGGCTGACACCAGACTGAAACCGTCATTAGCGAGGCTGACACCAGACTGACACCGTCACGAGGAGAGGCTGACACCAGACCGACACCGTCACGAGGAGAGGCTGACACCAGACTGACACCGTCACTAGCGAGGCTGACACCAGACTGACACCGTCACTAGCGAGGCTGACACCAGACTGACACCGTCACGAGGAGAGGCTGACACCAGACCGACTCCATCACTAGCGAGGCTGACACCAGACCGACCCCGTCACGAGGCGAGGATGACACCAGACTGACACCGTCACGAGGAGAGGCTGACACCAGACTGAAACCGTCACTAGCGAGGCTGACACCAGACTGACACCGTCACTAGCGAGGCTGACACCAGACCGACCCCGTCACTAGCGAGGCTGACACCAGACGGACACCGTCACGAGGCGAGGCTGACACCAGACCGACACCGTCACTAGCGAGGATGACACCAGACCGACACCGTCACGAGGCGAGGCTGACACCAGACCGACACCGTCACGAGGCGAGGCTGACACCAGACCGACCCCGTCACTAGCGAGGCTGACACCAGACCGACCTAGTCACTAGTGAGGCTGACACCAGACGGACACCGTCACGAGGAGAGGCTGACACCAGACTGAAACCGTCACTAGCGAGGCTGACACCAGACTGACACCGTCACGAGGAGAGGCTGACACCAGACTGAAACCGTCACTAGCGAGGCTGACACCAGACTGACACCGTCACGAGGAGAGGCTGACACCAGACTGAAACCGTCACTAGCGAGGCTGACACCAGACTGACACCGTCACGAGGAGAGGCTGACACCAGACCGACCCCGTCACGAGGAGAGGCTGACACCAGACCGACCCCGTCACTAGCGAGGCTGACACCAGACTGACACCGTCACGAGGAGAGGCTGACACCAGACTGAAACCGTCACTAGCGAGGCTGACACCAGACTGACACCGTCACGAGGAGAGGCTGACACCAGACTGACACCGTCACGAGGAAAGGCTGACACCAGACTGAAACCGTCACTAGCGAGTCTGACACCAGACCGACCCCGTCACGAGGAGAGGCTGACACCAGACCGACCCCGTCACGAGGAGAGGCTGACACCAGACGGACCCCGTCACGAGGAGAGGCTGACACCAGACCGACACCGTCACGAGGAGAGGCTGACACCAGACCGACCCCGTCACGAGGAGAGGCTGACACCAGACCGACCCCGTCACTAGCGAGGCTGACACCAGACGGACACCGTCACGAGGAGAGGCTGACACCAGACTGAAACCGTCACTAGCGAGGCTGACACCAGACTGACACCGTCACGAGGAGAGGCTGACACCAGACTGACACCGTCACGAGGCGAGGCTGACACCAGACTGACACCGTCACTAGCGAGGCTGACACCAGACTGACACCGTCACTAGCGAGGCTGACACCAGACTGACACCGTCACGAGGAGAGGCTGACACCAGACCGAAACCGTCACTAGCGAGGCTGACACCAGACGGACCCTGTCACGAGGAGAGGCTGACACCAGACCGACACCGTCACGAGGAGAGGCTGACACCAGACCGACACCGTCACGAGGAGAGGCTGACACCAGACCGACTCCGTCACTAGCGAGGCTGACACCAGATCGACCCCGTCACGAGGCGAGGATGACACCAGACCGACACCGTCACTAGCGAGGATGACACCAGACCGACACCGTCACGAGGCGAGGCTGACACCAGACCGACACCGTCACGAGGCGAGGCTGACACCAGACCGACCCCGTCACTAGCGAGGCTGACACCAGACCGACACCGTCACGAGGAGAGGCTGACACCTGACCGACACCGTCACGAGGCGAGGCTGACACCAGACCGACCCCGTCACTAGCGAGGCTGACACCAGACCGACCCCGTCACTAGCGAGGCTGACACCAGACGGACACCGTCACGAGGAGAGGCTGACACCAGACTGAAACAGTCACTAGCGAGGCTTACACCAGACTGACACCGTCACGAGGAGAGGCTGACACCAGACTGACCCCGTCACGAGGAGAGGCTGACAGCAGACCGACACCGTCACGAGGAGAGGCTGACACCAGACCGACACCGTCACGAGGAGAGGCTGACACCAGACCGACACCGTCACGAGGAGAGGCTGACACCAGACTGAAACCGTCACTAGCGAGGCTGACACCAGACGGACACCGTCACGAGGAGAGGCTGACACCAGACTGAAACCGTCACTAGCGAGGCTGACACCAGACTGACACCGTCACGAGGAGAGGCTGACACCAGACTGACACCGTCACGAGGCGAGGCTGACACCAGACTGACACCGTCACTAGCGAGGCTGACACCAGACTGACACCGTCACTAGCGAGGCTGACACCAGACTGACACCGTCACGAGGAGAGGCTGACACCAGACCGAAACCGTCACTAGCGAGGCTGACACCAGACGGACCCTGTCACGAGGAGAGGCTGACACCAGACCGACACCGTCACGAGGAGAGGCTGACACCAGACCGACACCGTCACGAGGAGAGGCTGACACCAGACCGACTCCGTCACTAGCGAGGCTGACACCAGATCGACCCCGTCACGAGGCGAGGATGACACCAGACCGACACCGTCACTAGAGAGGATGACACCAGACCGACACCGTCACGAGGCGAAGCTGACACCAGACCGACACCGTCACGAGGCGAGGCTGACACCAGACCGACCCCGTCACTAGCGAGGCTGACACCAGACCGACACCGTCACGAGGAGAGGCTGACACCTGACCGACACCGTCACGAGGCGAGGCTGACACCAGACCGACCCCGTCACTAGCGAGGCTGACACCAGACCGACCCCGTCACTAGCGAGGCTGACACCAGACGGACACCGTCACGAGGAGAGGCTGACACCAGACTGAAACAGTCACTAGCGAGGCTTACACCAGACTGACACCGTCACGAGGAGAGGCTGACACCAGACTGACACCGTCACGAGGAGAGGCTGACACCAGACTGAAACCGTCACTAGCAAGGCTGACACCAGACTAACACCGTCACGAGGAGAGGCTGACACCAGACTGACACCGTCACGAGGAGAGGCTGACACCAGACTGACACCGTCACGAGGAGAGGCTGACACCAGACTGAAACCGTCACTAGCGAGGCTGACACCAGACTGACACCGTCACGAGGAGAGGCTGACACCAGACTGAAACCGTCACTAGCGAGGCTGACACCAGACTGACACCGTCACTAGCGAGGCTGACACCAGACTGACACCGTCACGAGGAGAGGCTGACACCAGACTGAAACCGTCACTAGCGAGGCTGACACCAGACCGACCCCGTCACGAGGAGAGGCTGACACCAGACCGACCCCGTCACGAGGAGAGGCTGACACCAGACGGACCCCGTCACGAGGAGAGGCTGACACCAGACCGACACCGTCACGAGGAGAGGCTGACACCAGACCGACCCCGTCACGAGGAGAGGCTGACACCAGACCGACCCCGTCACTAGCGAGGCTGACACCAGACGGACACCGTCACGAGGAGAGGCTGACACCAGACTGAAACCGTCACTAGCGAGGCTGACACCAGACTGACACCGTCACGAGGAGAGGCTGACACCAGACCGACCCCGTCACGAGGAGAGGCTGACACCAGACCGACCCCGTCACTAGCGAGGCTGACACCAGACTGACACCGTCACGTGGAGAGGCTGACACCAGACTGAAACCGTCACTAGCGAGGCTGACACCAGACTGACACCGTCACTAGCGAGGCTGACACCAGACTGACACCGTCACGAGGAGAGGCTGACACCAGACTGAAACCGTCACTAGCGAGGCTGACACCAGACCGACCCCGTCACGAGGAGAGGCTGACACCAGACCGACCCCGTCACGAGGAGAGGCTGACACCAGACTGACCCCGTCACTAGCGAGGCTGACACCAGACTGACACCGTCACGAGGAGAGGCTGACACCAGACGGACACCGTCACGAGGAGAGGCTGACACCAGACTGAAACCGTCACTAGCGAGGCTGACACCAGACTGACACCGTCACGAGGAGAGGCTGACACCAGACTGACACCGTCACGAGGAGAGGCTGACACCAGACTGACACCGTCACTAGCGAGGCTGACACCAGACTGACACCGTCACTAGCGAGGCTGACACCAGACTGACACCGTCACGAGGAGAGGCTGACACCAGACCGAAACCGTCACTAGCGAGGCTGACACCAGACGGACCCTGTCACGAGGAGAGGCTGACACCAGACCGACACCGTCACGAGGAGAGGCTGACACCAGACCGACACCGTCACGAGGAGAGGCTGACACCAGACCGACTCCGTCACTAGCGAGGCTGACACCAGATCGACCCCGTCACGAGGCAAGGATGACACAAGACCGACACCGTCACTAGCGAGGATGACACCAGACCGACACCGTCACGAGGCGAAGCTGACACCAGACCGACACCGTCACGAGGCGAGGCTGACACCAGACCGACCCCGTCACTAGCGAGGCTGACACCAGACCGACACCGTCACGAGGAGAGGCTGACACCTGACCGACACCGTCACGAGGCGAGGCTGACACCAGACCGACCCCGTCACTAGCGAGGCTGACACCAGACCGACCCCGTCACTAGCGAGGCTGACACCAGACGGACACCGTCACGAGGAGAGGCTGACACCAGACTGAAAGTGTCACTAGCGAGGCTTACACCAGACTGACACCGTCACGAGGAGAGGCTGACACCAGACTGACACCGTCACGAGGAGAGGCTGACACCAGACTGAAACCGTCACTAGCAAGGCTGACACCAGACTGACACCGTCACGAGGAGAGGCTGACACCAGACTGACACCGTCACGAGGAGAGGCTGACACCAGACTGACACCGTCACGAGGAGAGGCTGACACCAGACTGAAACCGTCACTAGCGAGGCTGACACCAGACTGACACCGTCACGAGGAGAGGCTGACACCAGACTGAAACCGTCACTAGCGAGGCTGACACCAGACTGACACCGTCACTAGCGAGGCTGACACCAGACTGACACCGTCACGAGGAGAGGCTGACACCAGACTGAAACCGTCACTAGCGAGGCTGACACCAGACCGACCCCGTCACGAGGAGAGGCTGACACCAGACCGACCCCGTCACGAGGAGAGGCTGACACCAGACGGACCCCGTCACGAGGAGAGGCTGACACCAGACCGACACCGTCACGAGGAGAGGCTGACACCAGACCGACCCCGTCACGAGGAGAGGCTGACACCAGACCGACCCCGTCACTAGCGAGGCTGACACCAGACGGACACCGTCACGAGGAGAGGCTGACACCAGACTGAAACCGTCACTAGCGAGGCTGACACCAGACTGACACTGTCACGAGGAGAGGCTGACACCAGACCGACCCCGTCACGAGGAGAGGCTGACACCAGACCGACCCCGTCACTAGCGAGGCTGACACCAGACTGACACCGTCACGTGGAGAGGCTGACACCAGACTGAAACCGTCACTAGCGAGGCTGACACCAGACTGACACCGTCACTAGCGAGGCTGACACCAGACTGACACCGTCACGAGGAGAGGCTGACACCAGACTGAAACCGTCACTAGCGAGGCTGACACCAGACCGACCCCGTCACGAGGAGAGGCTGACACCAGACCGACCCCGTCACGAGGAGAGGCTGACACCAGACTGACCCCGTCACTAGCGAGGCTGACACCAGACTGACACCGTCACGAGGAGAGGCTGACACCAGACGGACACCGTCACGAGGAGAGGCTGACACCAGACTGAAACCGTCACTAGCGAGGCTGACACCAGACTGACACCGTCACGAGGAGAGGCTGACACCAGACTGACACCGTCACGAGGAGAGGCTGACACCAGACTGACACCGTCACTAGCGAGGCTGACACCAGACTGACACCGTCACTAGCGAGGCTGACACCAGACTGACACCGTCACGAGGAGAGGCTGACACCAGACCGAAACCGTCACTAGCGAGGCTGACACCAGACGGACCCTGTCACGAGGAGAGGCTGACACCAGACCGACACCGTCACGAGGAGAGGCTGACACCAGACCGACACCGTAACGAGGCGAGGCTGACACCAGACCGACCCCGTCACTAGCGAGGCTGACACCAGACCGACCCCGTCACTAGCGAGGCTGACACCAGACGGACACCGTCACGAGGAGAGGCTGACACCAGACTGAAACCGTCACTAGCGAGGCTGACACCAGACGGACCCTGTCACGAGGAGAGGCTGACACCAGACCGACACCGTCACGAGGAGAGGCTGACACCAGACCGACACCGTAACGAGGCGAGGCTGACACCAGACCGACCCCGTCACTAGCGAGGCTGACACCAGACCGACCCCGTCACTAGCGAGGCTGACACCAGACGGACACCGTCACGAGGAGAGGCTGACACCAGACTGAAACCGTCACTAGCGAGGCTGACACCAGACTGACACCGTCACGAGGAGAGGCTGACACCAGACCGACCCCGTCACTAGCGAGGCTGACACCAGACCGACCCCGTCACGAGGAGAGGCTGACACCAGACCGACCCCGTCACTAGCGAGGCTGACACCAGACTGACACCGTCACGAGGAGAGGCTGACACCAGACCGACTCCGTCACTAGCGAGGCTGACACCAGACCGACCCCGTCACGAGGCGAGGATGACACCAGACCGACACCGTCACTAGCGAGGCTGACACCAGACTGACACCGTCACGAGGAGAGGCTGACACCAGACTGAAACCGTCACTAGCGAGGCTGACACCAGACCGACACCGTCACGAGGAGAGGCTGACACCAGACCGACCCCGTCACGAGGAGAGGCTGACACCAGACTGACCCCGTCACTAGCGAGGCTGACACCAGACTGACACCGTCACGAGGAGAGGCTGACACCAGACGGACACCGTCACGAGGAGAGGCTGACACCAGACTGAAACCGTCACTAGCGAGGCTGACACCAGACTGACACCGTCACGAGGAGAGGCTGACACCAGACTGACACCGTCACGAGGAGAGGCTGACACCAGACTGACACCGTCACTAGCGAGGCTGACACCAGACTGACACCGTCACTAGCGAGGCTGACACCAGACTGACACCGTCACGAGGAGAGGCTGACACCAGACCGAAACCGTCACTAGCGAGGCTGACACCAGACGGACCCTGTCACGAGGAGAGGCTGACACCAGACCGACACCGTCACGAGGAGAGGCTGACACCAGACCGACACCGTAACGAGGCGAGGCTGACACCAGACCGACCCCGTCACTAGCGAGGCTGACACCAGACCGACCCCGTCACTAGCGAGGCTGACACCAGACGGACACCGTCACGAGGAGAGGCTGACACCAGACTGAAACCGTCACTAGCGAGGCTGACACCAGACTGACACCGTCACGAGGAGAGGCTGACACCAGACCGACCCCGTCACGAGGAGAGGCTGACACCAGACCGACCCCGTCACTAGCGAGGCTGACACCAGACTGACACCGTCACGAGGAGAGGCTGACACCAGACCGACTCCGTCACTAGCGAGGCTGACACCAGACCAACCCCGTCACGAGGCGAGGATGACACCAGACCGACACCGTCACTAGCGAGGATGACACCAGACCGACACCGTCACGAGGCGAGGCTGACACCAGACCGACACCGTCACGAGGCGAGGCTTACACCAGACCAATCCCGTCAATAGCGAGGCTGACACCAGACCGACCCCGTCACTAGCGAGGCTGACACCAGACGGACACCGTCACGAGGAGAGGCTGACACCAGACTGAAACCGTCACTAGCGAGGCTGACACCAGACTGACACCGTCACGAGGAGAGGCTGACACCAGACTGACACCGTCACGAGGAGAGGCTGACACCAGACCGACACCGTCACGAGGAGAGGCTGACACCAGACGGACACCGTCACGAGGAGAGGCTGACACCAGACTGAAACCGTCACTAGCGAGGCTGACACCAGACTGACACCGTCAGTGGAGAGGCTGACACCAGACTGACACCGTCACGAGGAGAGGCTGACACCAGACTGACACCGTCACTAGCGAGGCTGACACCAGACGGACACCGTCACGAGGAGAGGCTGACACCAGACTGAAACCGTCACTAGCGAGGCTGACACCAGACTGAAACCGTCACTAGCGAGGCTGACACCAGACTGACACCGTCACGAGGAGAGGCTGACACCAGACTGACACCGTCACGAGGAGAGGCTGACACCAGACTGAAACCGTCACTAGCGAGGCTGACACCAGACTGACACTGTCACGAGGAGAGGCTGACACCAGACTGACACCGTCACGAGGAGAGGCTGACACCAGACTGAAACCGTCACTAGCGAGGCTGACACCAGACTGACACCGTCACGAGGAGAGGCTGACACCAGACCGACCCCGTCACTAGCGAGGCTGACACCAGACTGACACCGTCACGAGGAGAGGCTGACACCAGACTGACACCGTCACGAGGAGAGGCTGACACCAGACTGACACCGTCACTAGCGAGGCTGACACCAGACTGACACCGTCACGAGGAGAGGCTGACACCAGACTGAAACCGTCACTAGCGAGGCTGACACCAGACTGACACCGTCACTAGCGAGGCTGACACCAGACTGACACCGTCACGAGGAGAGGCTGACACCAGACTGAAACCGTCACTAGCGAGGCTGACACCAGACCGACCCCGTCACGAGGAGAGGCTGACACCAGACCGACCCCGTCACGAGGAGAGGCTGACACCAGACGGACCCCGTCACGAGGAGAGGCTGACACCAGTCCGACACCGTCACGAGGAGAGGCTGACACCAGACCGACCCCGTCACGAGGAGAGGCTGACACCAGACCGACCCCGTCACTAGCGAGGCTGACACCAGACTGACACCGTCACGAGGAGAGGCTGACACCAGACGGACACCGTCACGAGGAGAGGCTGACACCAGACTGAAACCGTCACTAGCGAGGCTGACACCAGACTGACACCGTCACGAGGAGAGGCTGACACCAGACTGACACCGTCACGAGGAGAGGCTGACACCAGACTGACACCGTCACGAGGAGAGGCTGACACCAGACTGACACCGTCACTAGCGAGGCTGACACCAGACTGACACCGTCACTAGCGAGGCTGACACCAGACTGACACCGTCACTAGCGAGGCTGACACCAGACTGGCACCGTCACGAGGAGAGGCTGACACCAGACGGACACCGTCACGAGGAGAGGCTGACACCAGACGGACACCGTCACGAGGAGAGGCTGACACCAGACTGACACCGTCACGAGGAGAGGCTGACACCAGACTGACACCGTCACTAGCGAGGCTGACACCAGACTGACACCGTCACTAGCGAGGCTGACACCAGACTGACACCGTCACGAGGAGAGGCTGACACCAGACCGACACCGTCACGAGGAGAGGCTGCCACCAGACCGACCCCGTCACGAGGAGAGGCTGACACCAGACCGACCCCGTCACTAGCGAGGCTGACACCAGACTGACACCGTCAGGAGGAGAGGCTGACACCAGACGGACACCGTCACGAGGAGAGGCTGACACCAGACTGAAACCGTCACTAACGAGGCTGACACCAGACTGACACCGTCACGAGGAGAGGCTGACACCAGACTGACACCGTCACGAGGAGAGGCTGACACCAGACTGACACAGTCACTAGCGAGGCTGACACCAGACTGACACCGTCACGAGGAGAGGCTGACACCAGACTGAAACCGTCACTAGCGAGGCTGACACCAGACCGACCCCGTCACGAGGAGAGGCTGACACCAGACCGACCCCGTCACGAGGAGAGGCTGACACCAGACGGACCCCGTCACGAGGAGAGGCTGACACCAGACCGACACCGTCACGAGGAGAGGCTGACACCAGACCGACCCCGTCACGAGGAGAGGCTGACACCAGACCGACCCCGTCACTAGCGAGGCTGACACCAGACCGACCCCGTCACGAGGAGAGGCTGACACCAGACGGACACCGTCACGAGGAGAGGCTGACACCAGACTGAAACAGTCACTAGCGAGGCTGACACCAGACTGACACCGTCACGAGGAGAGGCTGACACCAGACTGACACCGTCACGAGGAGAGGCTGACACCAGACTGACACCGTCAGTAGCGAGGCTGACACCAGACTGACACCGTCACGAGGAGAGGCTGACACCAGACGGACACCGTCACGAGGAGAGGCTGACACCAGACTGAAACCGTCACTAGCGAGGCTGACACCAGACTGACACCGTCACGAGGAGAGGCTGACACCAGACTGACACCGTCACGAGGAGAGGCTGACACCAGACTGACACCGTCACGAGGAGAGGCTGACACCAGACTGACACCGTCACTAGCGAGGCTGACACCAGACTGACACCGTCACTAGCGAGGCTGACACCAGACTGACACCGTCACTAGCGAGGCTGACACCAGACTGGCACCGTCACGAGGAGAGGCTGACACCAGACGGACACCGTCACGAGGAGAGGCTGACACCAGACGGACACCGTCACGAGGAGAGGCTGACACCAGACTGACACCGTCACGAGGAGAGGCTGACACCAGACTGACACCGTCACTAGCGAGGCTGACACCAGACTGACACCGTCACTAGCGAGGCTGACACCAGACTGACACCGTCACGAGGAGAGGCTGACACCAGACGGACACCGTCACGAGGAGAGGCTGACACCAGACCGACACCGTCACGAGGAGAGGCTGACACCAGACCGACCCCGTCACGAGGAGAGGCTGACACCAGACCGACCCCGTCACTAGCGAGGCTGACACCAGACTGACACCGTCAGGAGGAGAGGCTGACACCAGACGGACACCGTCACGAGGAGAGGCTGACACCAGACTGAAACCGTCACTAACGAGGCTGACACCAGACTGACACCGTCACGAGGAGAGGCTGACACCAGACTGACACCGTCACGAGGAGAGGCTGACACCAGACTGACACAGTCACTAGCGAGGCTGACACCAGACTGACACCGTCACGAGGAGAGGCTGACACCAGACTGAAACCGTCACTAGCGAGGCTGACACCAGACCGACCCCGTCACGAGGAGAGGCTGACACCAGACCGACCCCGTCACGAGGAGAGGCTGACACCAGACGGACCCCGTCACGAGGAGAGGCTGACACCAGACCGACACCGTCACGAGGAGAGGCTGACACCAGACCGACCCCGTCACGAGGAGAGGCTGACACCAGACCGACCCCGTCACTAGCGAGGCTGACACCAGACCGACCCCGTCACGAGGAGAGGCTGACACCAGACGGACACCGTCACGAGGAGAGGCTGACACCAGACTGAAACAGTCACTAGCGAGGCTGACACCAGACTGACACCGTCACGAGGAGAGGCTGACACCAGACTGACACCGTCACGAGGAGAGGCTGACACCAGACTGACACCGTCAGTAGCGAGGCTGACACCAGACTGACACCGTCACTAGCGAGGCTGACACCAGACTGACACCGTCACGAGGAGAGGCTGACACCAGACGGACACCGTCACGAGGAGAGGCTGACACCAGACTGACACCGTCACTAGCGAGGCTGACACCAGACTGACACCGTCACTAGCGAGGCTGACACCAGACTGACACCGTCACTAGCGAGGCTGACACCAGACTGGCACCATCACGAGGAGAGGCTGACACCAGACGGACACCGTCACGAGGAGAGGCTGACACCAGACGGACACCGTCACGAGGAGAGGCTGACACCAGACTGACACCGTCACGAGGAGAGGCTGACACCAGACTGACACCGTCACTAGCGAGGCTGACACCAGACTGACACCGTCACTAGCGAGGCTGACACCAGACTGACACCGTCACGAGGAGAGGCTGACACCAGACTGACACCGTCACGAGGAGAGGCTGACACCAGACTGACACCGTCACGAGGAGAGGCTGACACCAGACTGACACCGTCACTAGCGAGGCTGACACCAGACTGACACCGTCACTAGCGAGGCTGACACCAGACTGACACCGTCACGAGGAGAGGCTGACACCAGACGGACACCGTCACGGGGAGAGGCTGACACCAGACTGAAACCGTCACTAGCGAGGCTGACACCAGACTGACACCGTCACTAGCGAGGCTGACACCAGACTGACACCGTCACTAGCGAGGCTGACACCAGACTGACACCGTCACGAGGAGAGGCTGACACCAGACCGACCCCGTCACGAGGAGAGGCTGACACCAGACGGACCCCGTCACGAGGAGAGGCTGACACCAGACCGACACCGTCACGAGGAGAGGCTGACACCAGACTGAAACCGTCACTAGCGAGGCTAACACCAGACTGACACCGTCACTAGCGAGGCTGACACCAGACCGACACCGTCACGAGGAGAGGCTGACACCAGACTGACACCGTCACTAGCGAGGCTGACACCAGACTGACACCGTCACTAGCGAGGCTGACACCAGACTGACACCGTCACGAGGAGAGGCTGACACCAGACGGACACCGTCACGAGGAGAGGCTGACACCAGACTGAAACCGTCACTAGCGAGGCTGACACCAGACTGACACCGTCACGAGGAGAGGCTGACACCAGACTGAAACCGTCACTAGCGAGGCTGACACCAGACTGACACCGTCACGAGGAGAGGCTGACACCAGACGGACCCTGTCACGAGGAGAGGCTGACACCAGACCGACCCCGTCACGAGGAGAGGCTGACACCAGACCAACCCCGTCACTAGCGAGGCTGACACCAGACTGACACCGTCACGAGGAGAGGCTGACACCAGACGGACACCGTCACGAGGAGAGGCTGACACCAGACTGAAACCGTCACTAGCGAGGCTGACACCAGACTGACACCGTCACGAGGAGAGGCTGACACCAGACTGACACCGTCACGAGGAGAGGCTGACACCAGACTGACACCGTCACTAGCGAGGCTGACACCAGACTGACACCGTCACTAGCGAGGCTGACACCAGACTGACACCGTCACGAGGAGAGGCTGACACCAGACTGACACCGTCACGAGGAGAGGCTGACACCAGACTGACACCGTCACGAGGAGAGGCTGACACCAGACTGACACCGTCACTAGCGAGGCTGACACCAGACTGACACCGTCACTAGCGAGGCTGACACCAGACTGACACCGTCACTAGCGAGGCTGACACCAGACTGACACCGTCACGAGGAGAGGCTGACACCAGACTGAAACCGTCACTAGCGAGGCTGACACCAGACTGACACCGTCACGAGGAGAGGCTGACACCAGACTGACACCTTCACGAGGAGAGGCTGACACCAGACCAAAATCGTCACTAGCGAGGCTGACACCAGACGGACCCTGTCACGAGGAGAGGCTGACACCAGACCGACACCGTCACGAGGAGAGGCTGACACCAGACCGACACCGTCACTAGCGAGGCTGACACCAGACCGACCCCGTCACGAGGCGAGGATGACACCAGACCGACACCGTCACTAGCGAGGATGACACCAGACCGACACCGTCACGAGGCGAGGCTGACACCAGACCGACACCGTCACGAGGCGAGGCTGACACCAGACCGACCCCGTCAATAGCGAGGCTGACACCAGACCGACCCCGTCACTAGCGAGGCTGACACCAGACGGACACCGTCACGAGGAGAGGCTGACACCAGACTGAAACCGTCACTAGCGAGGCTGACACCAGACTGACACCGTCACGAGGAGAGGCTGACACCAGACTGACACCGTCACGAGGAGAGGCTGACACCAGACTGAAACCGTCACTAGCGAGGCTGACACCAGACTGACACCGTCACGAGGAGAGGCTGACACCAGACTGACACCGTCACGAGGAGAGGCTGACACCAGACTGACACCGTCACTAGCGAGGCTGACACCAGACTGACACCGTCACTAGCGAGGCTGACACCAGACTGACACCGTCACTAGCGAGGCTGACACCAGACTGGCACCGTCACGAGGAGAGGCTGACACCAGACGGACACCGTCACGAGGAGAGGCTGACACCAGACGGACACCGTCACGAGGAGAGGCTGACACCAGACTGACACCGTCACGAGGAGAGGCTGACACCAGACTGACACCGTCACTAGCGAGGCTGACACCAGACTGACACCGTCACTAGCGAGGCTGACACCAGACTGACACCGTCACGAGGAGAGGCTGACACCAGACTGACACCGTCACGAGGAGAGGCTGACACCAGACTGACACCGTCACGAGGAGAGGCTGACACCAGACTGACACCGTCACTAGCGAGGCTGACAGCAGACTGACACCGTCACTAGCGAGGCTGACACCAGACTGACACCGTCACTAGCGAGGCTGACACCAGACTGACACCGTCACGAGGAGAGGCTGACACCAGACGGACACCGTCACGAGGAGAGGCTGACACCAGACTGAAACCGTCACTAGCGAGGCTGACACCAGACTGACACCGTCACGAGGAGAGGCTGAAACCAGACTGAAACCGTCACTAGCGAGGCTGACACCAGACTGACACCGTCACGAGGAGAGGCTGACACCAGACTGACACCGTCACGAGGAGAGGCTGACACCAGACCGACACCGTCACGAGGAGAGGCTGACACCAGACCGACCCCGTCACGAGGAGAGGCTGACACCAGACCGACCCCGTCACTAGCGAGGCTGACACCAGACTGACACCGTCAGGAGGAGAGGCTGACACCAGACGGACACCGTCACGAGGAGAGGCTGACACCAGACTGAAACCGTCACTAGCGAGGCTGACACCAGACTGACACCGTCACGAGGAGAGGCTGACACCAGACTGACACCGTCACGAGGAGAGGCTGACACCAGACAGACACCGTCACTAGCGAGGCTGACACCAGACCGACCCCTTCACGAGGAGAGGCTGACACCAGACGGACACCGTCACGAGGAGAGGCTGACACCAGACTGAAACAGTCACTAGCGAGGCTGACACCAGACTGACACCGTCACGAGGAGAGGCTGACACCAGACTGACACCGTCACGAGGAGAGGCTGACACCAGACTGAAACCGTCACTAGCGAGGCTGACACCAGACCGACCCCGTCACGAGGAGAGGCTGACACCAGACCGACCCCGTCACGAGGAGAGGCTGACACCAGACGGACCCCGTCACGAGGAGAGGCTGACACCAGACCGACACCGTCACGAGGAGAGGCTGACACCAGACCGACCCCGTCACGAGGAGAGGCTGACACCAGACCGACCCCGTCACTAGCGAGGCTGACACCAGACCGACCCCGTCACGAGGAGAGGCTGACACCAGACGGACACCGTCACGAGGAGAGGCTGACACCAGACTGAAACAGTCACTAGCGAGGCTGACACCAGACTGACACCGTCACGAGGAGAGGCTGACACCAGACTGACACCGTCACGAGGAGAGGCTGACACCAGACTGACACCGTCACTAGCGAGGCTGACACCAGACTGACACCGTCACTAGCGAGGCTGACACCAGACTGACACCGTCACGAGGAGAGGCTGACACCAGACGGACACCGTCACGAGGAGAGGCTGACACCAGACTGAAACCGTCACTAGCAAGGCTGACACCAGACTGACACCGTCACGAGGAGAGGCTGACACCAGACTGAAACCGTCACTAGCGAGGCTGACACCAGACTGACACCGTCACGAGGAGAGGCTGACACCAGACCGACACCGTCACGAGGAGAGGCTGACACCAGACCGACCCCGTCACGAGGAGAGGCTGACACCAGACCGACCCCGTCACTAGCGAGGCTGACACCAGACTGACACCGTCACGAGGAGAGGCTGACACCAGACGGACACCGTCACGAGGAGAGGCTGACACCAGACTGAAACCGTCACTAGCGAGGCTGACACCAGACTGACACCGTCACGAGGAGAGGCTGACACCAGACTGACACCGTCACGAGGAGAGGCTGACACCAGACTGACACCGTCACTAGCGAGGCTGACACCAGACTGACACCGTCACTAGCGAGGCTGACACCAGACTGACACCGTCACGAGGAGAGGCTGACACCAGACTGACACCGTCACGAGGAGAGGCTGACACCAGACTGACACCGTCACGAGGAGAGGCTGACACCAGACTGACACCGTCACTAGCGAGGCTGACACCAGACTGACACCGTCACTAGCGAGGCTGACACCAGACTGACACCGTCACTAGCGAGGCTGACACCAGACTGACACCGTCACGAGGAGAGGCTGACACCAGACGGACACCGTCACGAGGAGAGGCTGACACCAGACTGAAACCGTCACTAGCGAGGCTGACACCAGACTGACACCGTCACGAGGAGAGGCTGACACCAGACTGACACCGTCACGAGGAGAGGCTGACACCAGACCGAAATCGTCACTAGCGAGGCTGACACCAGACGGACCCTGTCACGAGGAGAGGCTGACACCAGACCGACACCGTCACGAGGAGAGGCTGACACCAGACCGACACCGTCACGAGGCGAGGATGACACCAGACCGACACCGTCACTAGCGAGGCTGACACCAGACCGACCCCGTCACGAGGCGAGGATGACACCAGACCGACACCGTCACTAGCGAGGATGACACCAGACCGACACCGTCACGAGGCGAGGCTGACACCAGACCGACACCGTCACGAGGCGAGGCTGACACCAGACCGACCCCGTCAATAGCGAGGCTGACACCAGACCGACCCCGTCACTAGCGAGGCTGACACCAGACGGACACCGTCACGAGGAGAGGCTGACACCAGACTGAAACCGTCACTAGCGAGGCTGACACCAGACTGACACCGTCACGAGGAGAGGCTGACACCAGACTGACACCGTCACGAGGAGAGGCTGACACCAGACTGAAACCGTCACTAGCGAGGCTGACACCAGACTGACACCGTCACGAGGAGAGGCTGACACCAGACTGACACCGTCACGAGGAGAGGCTGACACCAGACTGAAACCGTCACTAGCGAGGCTGACACCAGACTGACACCGTCACGAGGAGAGGCTGACACCAGACTGAAACCGTCACTAGCGAGGCTGACACCAGACTGACACCGTCACTAGCGAGGCTGACACCAGACTGACACCGTCACGAGGAGAGGCTGACACCAGACTGAAACCGTCACTAGCGAGGCTGACACCAAACCGACCCCGTCACGAGGAGAGGCTGACACCAGACCGACCCCGTCACGAGGAGAGGCTGACACCAGACGGACCCCGTCACGAGGAGAGGCTGACACCAGACCGACACCGTCACGAGGAGAGGCTGACACCAGACCGACCCCGTCACTAGCGAGGCTGACACCAGACTGACACCGTCACGAGGAGAGGCTGACACCAGACGGACACCGTCACGAGGAGAGGCTGAGACCAGACTGAAACCGTCACTAGCGAGGCTGACACCAGACTGACACCGTCACGAGGAGAGGCTGACACCAGACTGACACCGTCACGAGGAGAGGCTGACACCAGACTGACACCGTCACGAGGAGAGGCTGACACCAGACTGACACCGTCACTAGCGAGGCTGACACCAGACTGACACCGTCACTAGCGAGGCTAACACCAGACTGACACCGTCACGAGGAGAGGCTGACACCAGACCGAAACCGTCACTAGCGAGGCTGACACCAGACGGACCCTGTCACGAGGAGAGGCTGACACCAGACCGACACCGTCACGAGGAGAGGCTGACACCAGACCGACACCGTCACGAGGAGAGGCTGACACCAGACCGACTCCGTCACTAGCGAGGCTGACACCAGACCGACCCCGTCACGAGGCGAGGATGACACCAGACCGACACCGTCACTAGCGAGGATGACACCAGACCGACACCGTCACGAGGCGAGGCTGACACCAGACCGACACCGTCACGAGGCGAGGCTGACACCAGACCGACCCCGTCACTAGAGAGGCTGACACCAGACCGACCCCGTCACTAGCGAGGCTGACACCAGACGGACACCGTCACGAGGAGAGGCTGACACCAGACTGAAACCGTCACTAGCGAGGCTGACACCAGACTGACACCGTCACGAGGAGAGGCTGACACCAGACCGACCCCGTCACGAGGAGAGGCTGACACCAGTCCGACCCCGTCACTAGCGAGGCTGACACCAGACTGACACCGTCACGAGGAGAGGCTGACACCAGACTGAAACCGTCACTAGCGAGGCTGACACCAGACTGACACCGTCACTAGCGAGGCTGACACCAGACTGACACCGTCACGAGGAGAGGCTGACACCAGACTGAAACCGTCACTAGCGAGGCTGACACCAGACCGACCCCGTCACGAGGAGAGGCTGACACCAGACCGACCCCGTCACGAGGAGAGGCTGACACCAGACGGACCCCGTCACGAGGAGAGGCTGACACCAGACCGACACCGTCACGAGGAGAGGCTGACACCAGACCGACCCCGTCACGAGGAGAGGCTGACACCAGACCGACCCCGTCACTAGCGAGGCTGACACCAGACTGACACCGTCACGAGGAGAGGCTGACACCAGACGGACACCGTCACGAGGAGAGGCTGACACCAGACTGAAACCGTCACTAGCGAGGCTGACACCAGACTGACACCGTCACTAGCGAGGCTGACACCAGACTGACACCGTCACGAGGAGAGGCTGACACCAGACCGAAACCGTCACTAGCGAGGCTGACACCAGACGGACCCTGTCACGAGGAGAGGCTGACACCAGACCGACACCGTCACGAGGAGAGGCTGACACCGTCACGAGGAGAGGCTGACACCAGACCGAAACCGTCACTAGCGAGGCTGACACCAGACCGACCCCGTCACGAGGCGAGGATGACACCAGACCGACACCGTCACTAGCGAGGATGACACCAGACCGACACCGTCACGAGGAGAGGCTGACACCAGACCGACCCCGTCACTAGCGAGGCTGACACCAGACTGACACCGTCACGAGGAGAGGCTGACATCAGACGGACACCGTCACGAGGAGAGGCTGACACCAGACTGACACCATCACGAGGAGAGGCTGACTCCAGACTGACACCGTCACTAGCGAGGCTGACACCAGACTGACACCGTCACTAGCGAGGCTGACACCGGACTGACACCGTCACGAGGCGAGGCTGACACCAGACCGACACCGTCACGAGGCGAGGCTGACACCAGACCGACACCGTCACAAGGCGAGGCTGACACCAGACCGACACCGTCACGAGGCGAGGCTGACACCAGACCGACCCCGTCACTAGCGAGGCTGACACCAGACCGACCCCGTCACTAGCGAGGCTGACACCAGACGGACACCGTCACGAGGAGAGGCTGACACCAGACTGAAACCGTCACTAGCGAGGCTGACACCAGACTGACACCGTCACGAGGAGAGGCTGACACCAGACTGACACCGTCACGAGGAGAGGCTGACACCAGACTGACACCGTCACTAGCGAGGCTGACACCAGACTGACACCGTCACTAGCGAGGCTGACACCAGACTGACACCGTCACGAGGAGAGGCTGACACCAGACCGAAACCGTCACTAGCGAGGCTGACACCAGACTGACACCGTCACGAGGAGAGGCTGACACCAGACTGACACCGTCACGAGGAGAGGCTGACACCAGACCGACACCGTCACGAGGAGAGGCTGACACCAGACCGACTCCGTCACTAGCGAGGATGACACCAGACCGACACCGTCACGAGGAGAGGCTGACACCAGACTGACACCGTCACGAGGAGAGGCTGACACCAGACTGAAACCGTCACTAGCGAGGCTGACACCAGACTGACACTGTCACGAGGAGAGGCTGACACCAGACTGACAACGTCACGAGGAGAGGCTGACACCAGACTGAAACCGTCACTAGCGAGGCTGACACCAGACTGACACCGTCACGAGGAGAGGCTGACACCAGACTGAAACCGTCACTAGCGAGGCTGACACCAGACCGACCCCGTCACTAGCGAGGCTGACACCAGACCGACCCCGTCACTAGCGAGGCTGACACCAGACGGACACCGTCACGAGGAGAGGCTGACACCAGACTGAAACCGTCACTAGCGAGGCTGACACCAGACTGACACCGTCACGAGGAGAGGCTGACACCAGACCGACCCCGTCACGAGGAGAGGCTGACACCAGACCGACCCCGTCACTAGCGAGGCTGACACCAGACTGACACCGTCACGAGGAGAGGCTGACACCAGACTGAAACCGTCACTAGTGAGGCTGACACCAGACCGACCCCGTCACGAGGAGAGGCTGACACCAGACCGACCCCGTCACGAGGAGAGGCTGACACCAGACGGACCCCGTCACTTGGAGAGGCTGACACCAGACTGACACCGTCACGAGGAGAGGCTGACACCAGACTGACACCGTCACTAGCGAGGCTGACACCAGACCGACCCCGTCACGAGGCGAGGATGACACCAGACAGACACCGTCACTAGCGAGGATGACACCAGACCGACACAGTCACGAGGCGAGGCTGACACCAGACCGACACCGTCACGAGGCGAGGCTGACACCAGACCGACCCCGTCACTAGCGAGGCTGACACCAGACCGACCCCGTCACTAGCGAGGCTGACACCAGACGGACACCGTCACGAGGAGAGGCTGACACCAGGCTGAAACCGTCACTAGCGAGGCTGACACCAGACTGACACCGTCACGAGGAGAGGCTGACACCAGACCGACCCCGTCACGAGGAGAGGCTGACACCAGACCGACCCCGTCACTAGCGAGGCTGACACCAGACTGACACCGTCACGAGGAGAGGCTGACACCAGACTGAAACCGTCACTAGCGAGGCTGACACCAGACTGACACCGTCACTAGCGAGGCTGACACCAGACTGACACCGTCACGAGGAGAGGCTGACACCAGACTGACACCGTCACGAGGAGAGGCTGACACCAGACTGAAACCGTCACTAGCGAGGCTGACACCAGACTGACACTGTCACGAGGAGAGGCTGACACCAGACTGACAACGTCACGAGGAGAGGCTGACACCAGACTGAAACCGTCACTAGCGAGGCTGACACCAGACTGACACCGTCACGAGGAGAGGCTGACACCAGACTGAAACCGTCACTAGCGAGGCTGACACCAGACTGACACCGTCACGAGGAGAGGCTGACACCAGACCGAAACCGTCACTAGCGAGGCTGACACCAGACGGACCCTGTCACGAGGAGAGGCTGACACCAGACCGACACCGTCACGAGGAGAGGCTGACACCAGACTGACACCGTCACGAGGAGAGGCTGACACCAGACCGACTCCGTCACTAGCGAGGCTGACACCAGACCGACCCCGTCACGAGGCGAGGATGACACCAGACCGACACCGTCACTAGCGAGGATGACACCAGACCGACACCGTCACGAGGCGAGGCTGACACCAGACCGACACCGTCACGAGGCGAGGCTGACACCAGACCGACCCCGTCACTAGCGAGGCTGACACCAGACCGACCCCGTCACTAGCGAGGCTGACACCAGACCGACCCCGTCACTAGCGAGGCTGACACCAGACCGACCCCGTCACTAGCGAGGCTGACACCAGACGGACACCGTCACGAGGAGAGGCTGACACCAGACTGAAACCGTCACTAGCGAGGCTGACACCAGACTGACACCGTCACGAGGAGAGGCTGACACCAGACCGACCCCGTCACGAGGAGAGGCTGACACCAGACCGACCCCGTCACTAGCGAGGCTGACACCAGACTGAAACCGTCACTAGCGAGGCTGACACCAGACTGACACCGTCACGAGGAGAGGCTGACACCAGACTGAAACCGTCACTAGCGAGGCTGACACCAGACTGACACCGTCACGAGGAGAGGCTGACACCAGACTGAAACCGTCACTAGCGAGGCTGACACCAGACTGACACCGTCACGAGGAGAGGCTGACACCAGACTGACACCGTCACTAGCGAGGCTGACACCAGACTGACACCGTCACTAGCGAGGCTGACACCAGACTGACACCGTCACGAGGAGAGGCTGACACCAGACTGAAACCGTCACTAGCGAGGCTGACACCAGACTGACACCGTCACGAGGAGAGGCTGACACCAGACTGAAACCGTCACTAGCGAGGCTGACACCAGACTGACACCGTCACGAGGAGAGGCTGACACCAGACTGACACCATCACGAGGAGAGGCTGACACCAGACTGACACCGTCACTAGCGAGGCTGACACCAGACTGACACCGTCACTAGCGAGGCTGACACCAGACTGACACCGTCACTAGCGAGGCTGACACCAGACGGACCCTGTCACGAGGAGAGGCTGACACCAGACCGACACCGTCACGAGGAGAGGCTGACACCAGACCGACCCCGTCACGAGGAGAGGCTGACACCAGACCGACCCCGTCACTAGCGAGGCTGACACCAGACGGACACCGTCACGAGGAGAGGCTGACACCACACTGAAACCGTCACTAGCGAGGCTGACACCAGACTGACACCGTCACGAGGAGAGGCTGACACCAGACTGACACCGTCACGAGGAGAGGCTGACACCAGACTGACACCGTCACTAGCGAGGCTGACACCAGACTGACACCGTCACTAGCGAGGCTGACACCAGACTGACACCGTCACGAGGAGAGGCTGACACCAGACCGAAACCGTCACTAGCGAGGCTGACACCAGACGGACCCTGTCACGAGGAGAGGCTGACACCAGACCGACACCGTCACGAGGAGAGGCTGACACCAGACTGACACCGTCACGAGGAGAGGCTGACACCAGACCGACTCCGTCACTAGCGAGGCTGACACCAGACCGACCCCGTCACGAGGCGAGGATGACACCAGACCGACACCGTCACTAGCGAGGATGACACCAGACCGACACCGTCACGAGGCGAGGCTGACACCAGACCGACACCGTCACGAGGCGAGGCTGACACCAGACCGACCCCGTCACTAGCGAGGCTGACACCAGACCGACCCCGTCACTAGCGAGGCTGACACCAGACGGACACCGTCACGAGGAGAGGCTGACACCAGACTGAAACCGTCACTAGCGAGGCTGACACCAGACTGACACCGTCACGAGGAGAGGCTGACACCAGACCGACCCCGTCACGAGGAGAGGCTGACACCAGACCGACCCCGTCACTAGCGAGGCTGACACCAGACTGACACCGTCACTAGCGAGGCTGACACCAGACTGACACCGTCACGAGGAGAGGCTGACACCAGACTGAAACCGTCACTAGCGAGGCTGACACCAGACCGACCCCGTCACGAGGAGAGGCTGACACCAGACCGACCCCGTCACGAGGAGAGGCTGACACCAGACGGACCCCGTCACGAGGAGAGGCTGACACCAGACTGACACCGTCACTAGCGAGGCTGACACCAGACTGACACCGTCACTAGCGAGGCTGACACCAGACTGACACCGTCACGAGGAGAGGCTGACACCAGACCGAAACCGTCACTAGCGAGGCTGACACCAGACGGACTCTGTCACGAGGAGAGGCTGACACCAGACCGACACCGTCACGAGGAGAGGCTGACACCAGACCGACCCCGTCACTAGCGAGGCTGACACCAGACCGACCCCGTCACTAGCGAGGCTGACACCAGACGGACACCGTCACGAGGAGAGGCTGACACCAGACTGAAACCGTCACTAGCGAGGCTGACACCAGACTGACACCGTCACGAGGAGAGGCTGACACCAGACCGACCCCGTCACGTGGAGAGGCTGACACCAGACCGACCCCGTCACTAGCGAGGCTGACACCAGACTGACACCGTCACGAGGAGAGGCTGACACCAGACCGAAACCGTCACTAGCGAGGCTGACACCAGACGGACCCTGTCACGAGGAGAGGCTGACACCAGACCGACACCGTCACGAGGAGAGGCTGACACCAGACCGACCCCGTCACGAGGAGAGGCTGACACCAGACCGACCCCGTCACTAGCGAGGCTGACACCAGACGGACACCGTCACGAGGAGAGGCTGACACCAGACTGAAACCGTCACTAGCGAGGCTGACACCAGACTGACACCGTCACGAGGAGAGGCTGACACCAGACTGACACCGTCACGAGGAGAGGCTGACACCAGACTGACACCGTCACTAGCGACGCTGACACCAGACTGACACCGTCACTAGCGAGGCTGACACCAGACTGACACCGTCACGAGGAGAGGCTGACACCAGACCGAAACCGTCACTAGCGAGGCTGACACCAGACGGACCCTGTCACGAGGAGAGGCTGACACCAGACCGACACCGTCACGAGGAGAGGCTGACACCAGACTGACACCGTCACGAGGAGAGGCTGACACCAGACCGACTCCGTCACTAGCGAGGCTGACACCAGACCGACCCCGTCACGAGGCGAGGATGACACCAGACCGACACCGTCACTAGCGAGGATGACACCAGACCGACACCGTCACGAGGCGAGGCTGACACCAGACCGACACCGTCACGAGGCGAGGCTGACACCAGACCGACCCCGTCACTAGCGAGGCTGACACCAGACCGACCCCGTCACTAGCGAGGCTGACACCAGACGGACACCGTCACGAGGAGAGGCTGACACCAGACTGAAACCGTCACTAGCGAGGCTGACACCAGACTGACACCGTCACGAGGAGAGGCTGACACCAGACCGACCCCGTCACGAGGAGAGGCTGACACCAGACCGACCCCGTCACTAGCGAGGCTGACACCAGACTGACACCGTCACTAGCGAGGCTGACACCAGACTGACACCGTCACGAGGAGAGGCTGACACCAGACTGAAACCGTCACTAGCGAGGCTGACACCAGACCGACCCCGTCACGAGGAGAGGCTGACACCAGACCGACCCCGTCACGAGGAGAGGCTGACACCAGACGGACCCCGTCACGAGGAGAGGCTGACACCAGACTGACACCGTCACTAGCGAGGCTGACACCAGACTGACACCGTCACTAGCGAGGCTGACACCAGACTGACACCGTCACGAGGAGAGGCTGACACCAGACCGAAACCGTCACTAGCGAGGCTGACACCAGACGGACTCTGTCACGAGGAGAGGCTGACACCAGACCGACACCGTCACGAGGAGAGGCTGACACCAGACCGACACCGTCACGAGGAGAGGCTGACACCAGACCGACACCGTCACTAGCGAGGATGACACCAGACCGACACCGTCACGAGGAGAGGCTGACACCAGACGGACCCCGTCACGAGGAGAGGCTGACACCAGACCGACACCGTCACAAGGAGAGGCTGACACCAGACCGGCCCCGTCACGAGGAGAGGCTGACACCAGACCGACCCCGTCACTAGCGAGGCTGACACCAGACTGACACCGTCACGAGGAGAGGCTGACACCAGACGGACACCGTCACAAGGAGAGGCTGACACCAGACTGAAACCGTCACTAGCGAGGCTGACACCAGACTGACACCATCACGAGGAGAGGCTGACACCAGACTGACACCGTCACTAGCGAGGCTGACACCAGACTGACACCGTAACTAGCGAGGCTGACACCAGACTGACACCGTCACGAGGAGAGACTGACACCAGACCAAAACCGTCACTAGCGAGGCTGACACCAGACTGACACCGTCACTAGCGAGGCTGACACCAGACTGACACCGTCACGAGGAGAGGCTGACACCAGACCGAAACCGTCACTAGCGAGGCTGACACCAGACGGACCCTGTCACGAGGAGAGGCTGACACCAGACCGACACCGTCACGAGGAGAGGCTGACACCAGACCGACACCGTCACGAGGAGAGGCTGACACCAGACCGACACCGTCACTAGCGAGGATGACACCAGACCGACACCGTCACGAGGCGAGGCTGACACCAGACCGACACCGTCACGAGACGAGGCTGACACCAGACCGACCCCGTCACTAGCGAGGCTGACACCAGACCGACCCCGTCACTAGCGAGGCTGACACCAGACGGACACCGTCACGAGGAGAGGCTGACACCAGACCGACCCCGTCACGAGGAGAGGCTGACACCAGACGGACCCCGTCACGAGGAGAGGCTGACACCAGACCGACCCCGTCACGAGGAGAGGCTGACACCAGACGGACCCCGTCACGAGGAGAGGCTGACACCAGACCGACCCCGTCACTAGCGAGGCTGACACCAGACCGACCCCGTCACTAGCGAGGCTGACACCAGACAGACACCGTCACGAGGAGAGGCTGACACCAGACTGAAACCGTCACTAGCGAGGCTGACACCAGACTGACACCGTCACGAGGAGAGGCTGACACCAGACTGACACCGTCACGAGGAGAGGCTGACACCAGACTGAAACCGTCACTAGCGAGGCTGACACCAGACTGACACCGTCACGAGGAGAGGCTGACACCAGACTGACACCGTCACGAGGAGAGGCTGACACCAGACTGAAACCGTCACTAGCGAGGATGACACCAGACTGACACCGTCACGAGGAGAGGCTGACACCAGACTGAAACCGTCACTAGCGAGGCTGACACCAGACTGACACCGTCACTAGCGAGGCTGACACCTGATTGACACCGTCACGAGGAGAGGCTGACACCAGACTGAAACCGTCACTAGCGAGGCTGACACCAGACCGACCCCGTCACGAGGAGAGGCTAACACCAGACCGACCCCGTCACGAGGAGAGGCTGACACCAGACGGACCCCGTCACGAGGAGAGGCTGACACCAGACCGACACCGTCACGAGGAGAGGCTGACACCAGACCGACCCCGTCACGAGGAGAGGCTGACACCAGACCGACCCCGTCACTAGCGAGGCTGACACCAGACTGACACCGTCACGAGGAGAGGCTGACACCAGACGGACACCGTCACGAGGAGAGGCTGACACCAGACTGAAACCGTCACTAGCGAGGCTGACACCAGACTGACACCGTCACGAGGAGAGGCTGACACCAGACTGACACCGTCACGAGGAGAGGCTGACACCAGACTGACACCGTCACTAGCGAGGCTGACACCAGACTGACACCGTCACTAGCGAGGCTGACACCAGACTGACACCGTCACGAGGAGAGGCTGACACCAGACCGAAACCGTCACTAGCGAGGCTGACACCAGACGGACCCTGTCACGAGGAGAGGCTGACACCAGACCGACACCGTCACGAGGAGAGGCTGACACCAGACCGACACCGTCACGAGGAGAGGCTGACACCAGACCGACACCGTCACTAGCGAGGATGACACCAGACCGACACCGTCACGAGGAGAGGCTGACACCAGACGGACCCCGTCACGAGGAGAGGCTGACACCAGACCGACACCGTCACAAGGAGAGGCTGACACCAGACCGACCCCGTCACGAGGAGAGGCTGACACCAGACCGACCCCGTCACTAGCGAGGCTGACACCAGACTGACACCGTCACGAGGAGAGGCTGACACCAGACGGACACCGTCACAAGGAGAGGCTGACACCAGACTGAAACCGTCACTAGCGAGGCTGACACCAGACAGACACCGTCACGAGGAGAGGCTGACACCAGACTGACACCGTCACTAGCGAGGCTGACACCAGACTGACACCGTCACTAGCGAGGCTGACACCAGACTGACACCGTCACGAGGAGAGACTGACACCAGACCGAAACCGTCACTAGCGAGGCTGACACCAGACTGACACCGTCACTAGCGAGGCTGACACCAGACTGACACCGTCACGAGGAGAGGCTGACACCAGACCGAAACCGTCACTAGCGAGGCTGACACCAGACGGACCCTGTCACGAGGAGAGGCTGACACCAGACCGACACCGTCACGAGGAGAGGCTGACACCAGACCGACACCGTCACGAGGAGAGGCTGACACCAGACCGACACCGTCACTAGCGAGGATGACACCAGACCGACACCGTCACGAGGCGAGGCTGACACCAGACCGACACCGTCACGAGGCGAGGCTGACACCAGACCGACCCCGTCACTAGCGAGGCTGACACCAGACCGACCCCGTCACTAGCGAGGCTGACACCAGACGGACACCGTCACGAGGAGAGGCTGACACCAGACTGAAACCGTCACTAGCGAGGCTGAAACCAGTCTGACACCGTCACGAGGAGAGGCTGACACCAGACTGACACCGTCACGAGGAGAGGCTGACACCAGACTGAAACCGTCACTAGCGAGGCTGACACCAGACTGACACCGTCACGAGGAGAGGCTGACACCAGACTGAAACCGTCACTAGCGAGGCTGACACCAGACTGACACCGTCACTAGCGAGGCTGACACCAGACTGACACCGTCACGAGGAGAGGCTGACACCAGACTGAAACCGTCACTAGCGAGGCTGACACCAGACGGACCCCGTCACGAGGAGAGGCTGACACCAGACCGACCCCGTCACGAGGAGAGGCTGACACCAGACGGACCCCGTCACGAGGAGAGGCTGACACCAGACCGACACCGTCACAAGGAGAGGCTGACACCAGACCGACCCCGTCACGAGGAGAGGCTGACACCAGACGGACCCCGTCACGAGGAGAGGCTGACACCAGACGGACACCGTCACGAGGAGAGGCTGACACCAGACTGAAACCGTCACTAGAGAGGCTGACACCAGACCGACCCCGTCACGAGGCGAGGATGACACCAGACCGACACCGTCACTAGCGAGGATGACACCAGACCGACACCGTCACGAGGCGAGGCTGACACCAGACCGACACCGTCACGAGGCGAGGCTGACACCAGACCGACCCCGTCACTAGCGAGGCTGACACCAGACCGACCCCGTCACTAGCGAGGCTGACACCAGACAGACACCGTCACGAGGAGAGGCTGACACCAGACTGAAACCGTCACTAGCGAGGCTGACACCAGACTGACACCGTCACGAGGAGAGGCTGACACCAGACGGACCCTGTCACGAGGAGAGGCTGACACCAGACCGACACCGTCACGAGGAGAGGCTGACACCAGACCGACACCGTCACGAGGCGAGGCTGACACCAGACCGACACCATCACGAGGCGAGGCTGACACCAGACCGACCCCGTCACTAGCGAGGCTGACACCAGACCGACCCCGTCACTAGCGAGGCTGACACCAGACAGACACCGTCACGAGGAGAGGCTGACACCAGACTGAAACCGTCACTAGCGAGGCTGACACCAGACTGACACCGTCACGAGGAGAGGCTGACACCAGACGGACCCTGTCACGAGGAGAGGCTGACACCAGACCGACACCGTCACGAGGAGAGGCTGACACCAGACCGACTCCGTCACTAGCGAGGCTGACACCAGACCGACCCCGTCACGAGGCGAGGATGACACCAGACCGACACCGTCACTAGCGAGGATGACACCAGACCAACACCGTCACGAGGCGAGGCTGACACCAGACCGACACCGTCACTAGCGAGGATGACACCAGACCGACACCGTCACGAGGCGAGGCTGACACCAGACCGACACCGTCACGAGGCGAGGCTGACACCAGACGGACACCGTCACGAGGAGAGGCTGACACCACACTGAAACCGTCACTAGCGAGGCTGACACCAGACTGACACCGTCACGAGGAGAGGCTGACACCAGACTGACACCGTCACGAGGAGAGGCTGACACCAGACTGAAACCGTCACTAGCGAGGCTGACACCAGACTGACACCGTCACGAGGAGAGGCTGACACCAGACTGACACCGTCACGAGGAGAGGCTGACACCAGACTGAAACCGTCACTAGCGAGGCTGACACCAGACTGACACCGTCACGAGGAGAGGCTGACACCAGACCGACCCCGTCACGAGGAGAGGCTGACACCAGACGGACCTCGTCACGAGGAGAGGCTGACACCAGACCGACACCGTCACGAGGAGAGGCTGACACCAGACCGACCCCGTCACTAGCGAGGCTGACACCAGACTGACACCGTCACGAGGAGAGGCTGACACCAGACGGACACCGTCACGAGGAGAGGCTGACACCAGACTGAAACCGTCACTAGCGAGGCTGACACCAGACTGACACCGTCACGAGGAGAGGCTGACACCAGACTGACACCGTCACGAGGAGAGGCTGACACCAGACTGACACCGTCACTAGCGAGGCTGACACCAGACTGACACCGTCACTAGCGAGGCTGACACCAGACTGACACCGTCACGAGGAGAGGCTGACACCAGACCGAAACCGTCACTAGCGAGGCTGACACCAGACGGACCCTGTCACGAGGAGAGGCTGACACCAGACCGACACCGTCACGAGGAGAGGCTGACACCAGACCGACACCGTCACGAGGAGAGGCTGACACCAGACCGACTACGTCACTAGCGAGGCTGACACCAGACCGACCCCGTCACGAGGCGAGGATGACACCAGACCGACACCGTCACTAGCGAGGATGACACCAGACCGACACCGTCACGAGGCGAGGCTGACACCAGACCGACACCTTCACGAGGCGAGGCTGACACCAGACCGACCCCGTCACTAGCGAGGCTGACACCAGACCGACCCCGTCACTAGCGAGGCTGACACCAGACGGACAACGTCACGAGGAGAGGCTGACACCAGACTGAAACCGTCACTAGCGAGGCTGACACCAGACTGACACCGTCACGAGGAGAGGCTGACACCAGACTGACACCGTCACGAGGAGAGGCTGACACCAGACTGAAACCGTCACTAGCGAGGCTGACACCAGACTGACACCGTCACGAGGAGAGACTGACACCGTCACGAGGAGAGGCTGACACCAGACTGAAACCGTCACTAGCGAGGCTGACACCAGACTGACACCGTCACGAGGAGAGGCTGACACCAGACTGAAACCGTCACTAGCGAGGCTGACACCAGACCGACCCCGTCACGAGGAGAGGCTGACACCAGACCGACCCCGTCACGAGGAGAGGCTGACACCAGACGGACCCCGTCACGAGGAGAGGCTGACACCAGACCGACCCCGTCACGAGGAGAGGCTGACACCAGACCGACCCCGTCACTAGCGAGGCTGACACCAGACTGACACCGTCACGAGGAGAGGCTGACACCAGACGGACACCGTCACGAGGAGAGGCTGACACCAGACTGAAACCGTCACTAGCGAGGCTGACACCAGACTGACACCGTCACGAGGAGAGGCTGACACCAGACTGACACCGTCACGAGGAGAGGCTGACACCAGACTGACACCGTCACGAGGAGAGGCTGACACCAGACCGAAACCGTCACTAGCGAGGCTGACACCAGACGGACCCGTCACGAGGAGAGGCTGACACCAGACCGACACCGTCACGAGGAGAGGCTGACACCAGACAGACACCGTCACTAGCGAGGCTGACACCAGACTGACACCGTCACGAGGAGAGGCTGACACCAGACGGACACCGTCACGAGGAGAGGCTGACACCAGACTGAAACCGTCACTAGCGAGGCTGACACCAGACTGACACCGTCACGAGGAGAGGCTGACACCAGACTGACACCGTCACGAGGAGAGGCTGACACCAGACTGACACCGTCACTAGCGAGGCTGACACCAGACTGACACCGTCACTAGCGAGGCTGACACCAGACTGACACCGTCACGAGGAGAGGCTGACACCAGACCGAAACCGTCACTAGCGAGGCTGACACCAGACGGACCCTGTCACGAGGAGAGGCTGACACCAGACCGACACCGTCACGAGGAGAGGCTGACACCAGACCGACACCGTCACGAGGAGAGGCTGACACCAGACCGACTACGTCACTAGCGAGGCTGACACCAGACCGACCCCGTCACGAGGCGAGGATGACACCAGACCGACACCGTCACTAGCGAGGATGACACCAGACCGACACCGTCACGAGGCGAGGCTGACACCAGACCGACACCTTCACGAGGCGAGGCTGACACCAGACCGACCCCGTCACTAGCGAGGCTGACACCAGACCGACCCCGTCACTAGCGAGGCTGACACCAGACGGACACCGTCACGAGGAGAGGCTGACACCAGACTGAAACCGTCACTAGCGAGGCTGACACCAGACTGACACCGTCACGAGGAGAGGCTGACACCAGACTGACACCGTCACGAGGAGAGGCTGACACCAGACTGAAACCGTCACAAGCGAGGCTGACACCAGACTGACACCGTCACGAGGAGAGGCTGACACCAGACTGACACCGTCACGAGGAGAGGCTGACACCAGACTGACACCGTCACGAGGAGAGGCTGACACCAGACTGACACCGTCACGAGGAGAGGCTGACACCAGACCGAAACCGTCACTAGCGGGGCTGACACCAGACGGACCCCGTCACGAGGAGAGGCTGACACCAGACCGACACCGTCACGAGGAGAGGCTGACACCAGACCGACACCGTCACTAGCGAGGCTGATACCAGACTGACACCGTCACGAGGAGAGGCTGACACCAGACGGACACCGTCACGAGGAGAGGCTGACACCAGACTGAAACCGTCACTAGCGAGGCTGACACCAGACTGACACCGTCACGAGGAGAGGCTGACACCAGACTGACACCGTCACGAGGAGAGGCTGACACCAGACTGACACCGTCACTAGCGAGGCTGACACCAGACTGACACCGTCACTAGCGAGGCTGACACCAGACTGACACCGTCACGAGGAGAGGCTGACACCAGACCGAAACCGTCACTAGCGAGGCTGACACCAGACGGACCCCGTCACGAGGAGAGGCTGACACCAGACCGACCCCGTCACGAGGAGAGGCTGACACCAGACAGACCCCGTCACTAGCGAGGCTGACACCAGACTGACACCGTCACGAGGAGAGGCTGACACCAGACGGACACCGTCACGAGGAGAGGCTGACACCAGACTGAAACCGTCACTAGCGAGGCTGACACCAGACTGACACCGCCACGAGGAGAGGCTGACACCAGACTGAAACCGTCACTAGCGAGGCTGACACCAGACTGACACCGTCACGAGGAGAGGCTGACACCAGACTGACACCGTCACGAGGAGAGGCTGACACCAGACTGACACCGTCACGAGGAGAGGCTGACACCAGACTGAAACCGTCACTAGCGAGGCTGACACCAGACTGACACCGTCACGAGGAGAGGCTGACACCAGACTGAAACCGTCACTAGCGAGGCTGACACCAGACTGACACCGTCACTAGCGAGGCTGACACCAGACTGACACCGTCACGAGGAGAGGCTGACACCAGACTGAAACCGTCACTAGCGAGGCTGACACCAGACCGACCCCGTCACGAGGAGAGGCTGACACCAGACCGACCCCGTCACGAGGAGAGGCTGACACCAGACGGACCCCGTCACGAGGAGAGGCTGACACCAGACCGACACCGTCACGAGGAGAGGCTGACACCAGACCGACCCCGTCACTAGCGAGGCTGACACCAGACTGACACCGTCATGAGGAGAGGCTGACACCAGACGGACACCGTCACGAGGAGAGGCTGACACCAGACGGACACCGTCACGAGGAGAGGCTGACACCAGACTGAAACCGTCACTAGCGAGGCTGACACCAGACTGACACCGTCACGAGGAGAGGCTGACACCAGACTGACACCGTCACGAGGAGAGGCTGACACCAGACTGACACCGTCACTAGCGAGGCTGACACCAGACTGACACCGTCACTAGCGAGGCTGACACCAGACTGACACCGTCACGAGGAGAGGCTGACACCAGACCGAAACCGTCACTAGCGAGGCTGACACCAGACGGACTCTGTCACGAGGAGAGGCTGACACCAGACCGACACCGTCACGAGGAGAGGCTGACACCAGACCGACACCGTCACGAGGAGAGGCTGACACCAGACCGACTCCGTCACTAGCGAGGCTGACACCAGACCGACCCCGTCACGAGGCGAGGATGACACCAGACCGACACCGTCACTAGCGAGGATGACACCAGACCGACACCGTCACGAGGCGAGGCTGACACCAGACTGACACCGTCACGAGGAGAGGCTGACACCAGACTGAAACCGTCACTAGCGAGGCTGACACCAGACTGACACCGTCACTAGCGAGGCTGACACCAGACTGACACCGTCACGAGGAGAGGCTGACACCAGACTGAAACCGTCACTAGCGAGGCTGACACCAGACCAACCCCGTCACGAGGAGAGGCTGACACCAGACCGACCCCGTCACGAGGAGAAGCTGACACCAGACGGACCCCGTCACGAGGAGAGGCTGACACCAGACCGACACCGTCACGAGGAGAGGCTGACACCAGACCGACCCCGTCACGAGGAGAGGCTGACACCAGACCGACCCCGTCACTAGCGAGGCTGACACCAGACTGACACCGTCACGAGGAGAGGCTGACACCAGACGGACACCGTCACGAGGAGAGGCTGACACCAGACTGAAACCGTAACTAGCGAGGCTGACACCAGACTGACACCGTCACGAGGAGAGGCTGACACCAGACTGACACCGTCACGAGGAGAGGCTGACACCAGACTGACACCGTCACTAGCGAGGCTGACACCAGACTGACACCGTCACTAGCGAGGCTGACACCAGACTGACACCGTCACTAGCGAGGCTGACACCAGACTGACACCGTCACGAGGAGAGGCTGACACCAGACCGAAACCGTCACTAGCGAGGCTGACACCAGACGGACCCTTTCACGAGGAGAGGCTGACACCAGACCGACACCGTCACGAGGCGAGGCTGACACCAGACCGACACCGTCACGAGGCGAGGCTGACACCAGACCGACCCCGTCACTAGCGAGGCTGACACCAGACCGACCCCGTCACTAGCGAGGCTGACACCAGACGGACACCGTCACGAGGAGAGGCTGACACCAGACTGAAACCGTCACTAGCGAGGCTGACACCAGACTGACACCGTCACGAGGAGAGGCTGACACCAGACCGACCCCGTCACGAGGAGAGGCTGACACCAGACCGACCCCGTCACTAGCGAGGCTGACACCAGACTGACACCGTCACGAGGAGAGGCTGACACCAGACTGAAACCGTCACTAGCGAGGCTGACACCAGACTGACACCGTCACTAGCGAGGCTGACACCAGACTGACACCGTCACGAGGAGAGGCTGACACCAGACCGAAACCGTCACTAGCGAGGCTGACACCAGACGGAACCTGTCACGAGGAGAGGCTGACACCAGACCGACACCGTCACGAGGAGAGGCTGACACCAGACCGACACCGTCACGAGGAGTGGCTGACACCAGACCGACTCCGTCACTAGCGAGGCTGACACCAGACCGACCCCGTCACGAGGCGAGGATGACACCAGACCGACACCGTCACGAGGCGAGGCTGACACCAGACCGACACCGTCACGAGGCGAGGCTGACACCAGACCGACCCCGTCACGAGGAGAGGCTGACACCAGACCGACCCCGTCACTAGCGAGGCTGACACCAGACTGACACCGTCACGAGGAGAGGCTGACACCAGACGGACACCGTCACGAGGAGAGGCTGACACCAGACTGAAACCGTAACTAGCGAGGCTGACACCAGACTGACACCGTCACGAGGAGAGGCTGACACCAGACTGACACCGTCACGAGGAGAGGCTGACACCAGACTGACACCGTCACTAGCGAGGCTGACACCAGACTGACACCGTCACTAGCGAGGCTGACACCAGACTGACACCGTCACTAGCGAGGCTGACACCAGACTGACACCGTCACGAGGAGAGGCTGACACCAGACCGAAACCGTCACTAGCGAGGCTGACACCAGACGGACCCTTTCACGAGGAGAGGCTGACACCAGACCGACACCGTCACGAGGCGAGGCTGACACCAGACCGACACCGTCACGAGGCGAGGCTGACACCAGACCGACCCCGTCACTAGCGAGGCTGACACCAGACCGACCCCGTCACTAGCGAGGCTGACACCAGACGGACACCGTCACGAGGAGAGGCTGACACCAGACTGAAACCGTCACTAGCGAGGCTGACACCAGACTGACACCGTCACGAGGAGAGGCTGACACCAGACCGACCCCGTCACGAGGAGAGGCTGACACCAGACCGACCCCGTCACTAGCGAGGCTGACACCAGACTGACACCGTCACGAGGAGAGGCTGACACCAGACTGAAACCGTCACTAGCGAGGCTGACACCAGACTGACACCGTCACTAGCGAGGCTGACACCAGACTGACACCGTCACGAGGAGAGGCTGACACCAGACCGAAACCGTCACTAGCGAGGCTGACACCAGACGGAACCTGTCACGAGGAGAGGCTGACACCAGACCGACACCGTCACGAGGAGAGGCTGACACCAGACCGACACCGTCACGAGGCGAGGCTGACACCAGACCGACCCCGTCACTAGCGAGGCTGACACCAGACCGACCCCGTCACTAGCGAGGCTGACACCAGACGGACACCGTCACGAGGAGAGGCTGACACCAGACTGAAACCGTCACTAGCGAGGCTGACACCAGACTGACACCGTCACTAGCGAGGCTGACACCAGACTGACACCGTCACGAGGAGAGGCTGACACCAGACTGAAACCGTCACTAGCGAGGCTGACACCAGACGGACCCCGTCACGAGGAGAGGCTGACACCAGACCGACCCCGTCACGAGGAGAGGCTGACACCAGACGGACCCCGTCACGAGGAGAGGCTGACACCAGACCGACACCGTCACGAGGAGAGGCTGACACCAGACCGACCCCGTCACGAGGAGAGGCTGACACCAGACCGACCCCGTCACTAGCGAGGCTGACACCAGACTGACACCGTCACGAGGAGAGGCTGACACCAGACGGACACCGTCACGAGGAGAGGCTGACACCAGACTGAAACCGTCACTAGCGAGGCTGACACCAGACTGACACCGTCACTAGCGAGGCTGACACCAGACTGACACTGTCACTAGCGAGGCTGACACCAGACTGACACCATCACGAGGAGAGGCTGACACCAGACCGAAACCGTCACTAGCGAGGCTGACACCAGACGGACCCTGTCACGAGGAGAGGCTGACACCAGACCGACACCGTCACAAGGAGAGGCTGACACCAGACCGACACCGTCACGAGGAGAGGCTGACACCAGACCGACTCCGTCACTAGCGAGGCTGACACCAGACCGACCCCGTCACGAGGCGAGGATGACACCAGACCGACACCGTCACTAGCGAGGATGACACCAGACCGACACCGTCACGAGGCGAGGCTGACACCAGACCGACACCGTCACGAGGCGAGGCTGACACCAGACCGACCCCGTCACTAGCGAGGCTGACACCAGACGGACACCGTCACGAGGAGAGGCTGACACCAGACTGAAACCGTCACTAGCGAGGCTGACACCAGACTGACACCGTCACGAGGAGAGGCTGACACCAGACTGAAACCGTCACGAGGAGAGGCTGACACCAGACTGAAACCGTCACTAGCGAGGCTGACACCAGACTGACACCGTCACGAGGAGAGGCTGACACCAGACTGAAACCGTCACTAGCGAGGCTGACACCAGACTGACACCGTCACTAGCGAGGCTGACACCAGACCGACCCCGTCACGAGGAGAGGCTGACACCAGACTGAAACCGTCACTAGCGAGGCTGACACCAGACTGACACCGTCACGAGGAGAGGCTGACACCAGACTGACACCGTCACGAGGAGAGGCTGACACCAGACTGACACCGTCACTAGCGAGGCTGACACCAGACTGACACCGTCACTAGCGAGGCTGACACCAGACTGACACCGTCACGAGGAGAGGCTGACACCAGACCGAAACCGTCACTAGCGAGGCTGACACCAGACCGACCCCGTCACGAGGAGAGGCTGACACCAGACCGACCCCGTCACGAGGAGAGGCTGACACCAGACGGACCCCGTCACGAGGAGAGGCTGACACCAGACCGACACCGTCACGAGGAGAGGCTGACACCAGACCGACCCCGTCACGAGGAGAGGCTGACACCAGACCGACCCCGTCACTAGCGAGGCTGACACCAGACTGACACCGTCACGAGGAGAGGCTGACACCAGACGGACACCGTCACGAGGAGAGGCTGACACCAGACTGAAACCGTCACTAGCGAGGCTGACACCAGACTGACACCGTCACGAGGAGAGGCTGACACCAGACTGACACCGTCACGAGGAGAGGCTGACACCAGACTGACACCGTCACTAGCGAGGCTGACACCAGACTGACACCGTCACTAGCGAGGCTGACACCAGACTGACACCGTCACTAGCGAGGCTGACACCAGACTGACACCGTCACGAGGAGAGGCTGACACCAGACCGAAACCGTCACTAGCGAGGCTGACACCAGACGGACCCTGTCACGAGGAGAGGCTGACACCAGACCGACACCGTCACGAGGAGAGGCTGACACCAGACCGACACCGTCACGAGGAGAGGCTGACACCAGACCGACTCCGTCACTAGCGAGGCTGACACCAGACCGACCCCGTCACGAGGCGAGGATGACACCAGACCGACACCGTCACTAGCGAGGATGACACCAGACCGACACCGTCACGAGGCGAGGCTGACACCAGACCGACACCGTCACGAGGCGAGGCTGACACCAGACCGACCCCGTCACTAGCGAGGCTGACACCAGACCGACCCCGTCACTAGCGAGGCTGACACCAGACCGACACCGTCACGAGGAGAGGCTGACACCAGACTGAAACCGTCACTAGCGAGGCTGACACCAGACTGACACCGTCACGAGGAGAGGCTGACACCAGACTGACACCGTCACTAGCGAGGCTGACACCAGACTGACACCGTCACTAGCGAGGCTGACACCAGACTGACACCGTCACGAGGAGAGGCTGACACCAGACTGAAACCGTCACTTGCGAGGCTGACACCAGACGGACCCTGTCACGAGGAGAGGCTGACACCAGACCGACACCGTCACGAGGAGAGGCTGACACCAGACCGACACCGTCACGAGGAGAGGCTGACACCAGACCGACACCGTCACTAGCGAGGATGACACCAGACCGACACCGTCACGAGGCGAGGCTGACACCAGACCGACACCGTCACGAGGCAAGGCTGACACCAGACCGACCCCGTCACTAGCGAGGCTGACACCAGACCGACCCCGTCACTAGCGAGGCTGACACCAGACGGACACCGTCACGAGGAGAGGCTGACACCAGACTGAAACCGTCACTAGCGAGGCTGACACCAGACTGACACCGTCACGAGGAGAGGCTGACACCAGACTGACACCGTCACGAGGAGAGGCTGACACCAGACTGAAACCGTCACTAGCGAGGCTGACACCAGACTGACACCGTCACGAGGAGAGGCTGACACCAGACTGAAACCGTCACTAGCGAGGCTGACACCAGACTGACACCGTCACTAGCGAGGCTGACACCAGACTGACACCGTCACGAGGAGAGGCTGACACCAGACTGAAACCGTCACTAGCGAGGCTGACACCAGACCGACCCCGTCACGAGGAGAGGCTGACACCAGACCGACCCCGTCACGAGGAGAGGCTGACACCAGACGGACCCCGTCACGAGGAGAGGCTGACACCAGACCGACACCGTCACAAGGAGAGGCTGACACCAGACCGACCCCGTCACGAGGAGAGGCTGACACCAGACGGACCCCGACACGAGGAGAGGCTGACACCAGACGGACACCGTCACGAGGAGAGGCTGACACCAGACTGAAACCGTCACTAGAGAGTCTTTCACCAGACTGACACCGTCACGAGGAGAGGCTGACACCAGACTGACACCGTCACGAGGAGAGGCTGACACCAGACTGACACCGTCACTAGCGAGGCTGACACCAGACTGACACCGTCACTAGCGAGGCTGACACCAGACTGACACCGTCACGAGGAGAGGCTGACACCAGACCGAAACCGTCACTAGCGAGGCTGACACCAGACGGACCCTGTCACGAGGAGAGGCTGACACCAGACCGACACCGTCACGAGGAGAGGCTGACACCAGACTGACACCGTCACGAGGAGAGGCTGACACCAGACCGAAACCGTCACTAGCGAGGCTGACACCAGACGGACCCTGTCACGAGGAGAGGCTGACACCAGACCGACACCGTCACGAGGAGAGGCTGACACCAGACCGACACCGTCACGAGGAGAGGCTGACACCAGACCGACTCCGTCACTAGCGAGGCTGACACCAGACCGACCCCGTCACGAGGCGAGAATGACACCAGACCGACACCGTCACTAGCGAGGATGACACCAGACCGACACCGTCACGAGGCGAGGCTGACACCAGACCGACACCGTCACGAGGCGAGGCTGACACCAGACCGACCCCGTCACTAGCGAGGCTGACACCAGACCGACCCCGTCACTAGCGAGGCTGACACCAGACAGACACCGTCACGAGGAGAGGCTGACACCAGACTGAAACCGTCACTAGCGAGGCTGACACCAGACTGACACCGTCACGAGGAGAGGCTGACACCAGACGGACACCGTCACGAGGAGAGGCTGACACCAGACTGAAACCGTCACTAGCGAGGCTGACACCAGACTGACACCGTCACGAGGAGAGGCTGACACCAGACTGACACCGTCACGAGGAGAGGCTGACACCAGACTGACACCGTCACTAGCGAGGCTGACACCAGACTGACACTGTCACTAACGAGGCTGACACCAGACTGACACCGTCACGAGGAGAGGCTGACACCAGACGGAAACCGTCACTAGCGAGGCTGACACCAGACGGACCCTGTCACGAGGAGAGGCTGACACCAGACCGACACCGTCACGAGGAGAGGCTGACACCAGACCGACACCGTCACGAGGAGAGGCTGACACCAGACCGACACCGTCACTAGCGAGGATGACACCAGACCGACACCGTCACGAGGAGAGGCTGACACCAGACGGACCCCGTCACGAGGAGAGGCTGACACCAGACCGACACTGTCACAAGGAGAGGCTGACACCAGACCGACCCCGTCACGAGGAGAGGCTGACACCAGACCGACCCCGTCACTAGCGAGGCTGACACCAGACTGACACCGTCACGAGGAGAGGCTGACACCAGACGGACACCGTCACGAGGAGAGGCTGACACCAGACTGAAACCGTCACTAGCGAGGCTGACACCAGACTGACACCGTCACGAGGAGAGGCTGACACCAGACTGACACCGTCACTAGCGAGGCTGACACCAGACTGACACCGTCACTAGCGAGGCTGACACCAGACTGACACCGTCACGAGGAGAGACTGACACCAGACCGAAACCGTCACTAGCGAGGCTGACACCAGACTGACACCGTCACTAGCGAGGCTGACACCAGACTGACACCGTCAGGAGGAGAGGCTGACACCAGACCGAAACCGTCACTAGCGAGGCTGACACCAGACGGACCCTGTCACGAGGAGAGGCTGACACCAGACCGACACCGTCACGAGGAGAGGCTGACACCAGACCGACACCGTCACGAGGAGAGGCTGACACCAGACCGACACCGTCACTAGCGAGGATGACACCAGACCGACACCGTCACGAGGCGAGGCTGACACCAGACCGACACCGTCACGAGGCGAGGCTGACACCAGACTGACCCCGTCACTAGCGAGGCTGACACCAGACCGACCCCGTCACTAGCGAGGCTGACACCAGACGGACACCGTCACGAGGAGAGGCTGACACCAGACCGACCCCGTCACGAGGAGAGGCTGACACCAGACGGACCCCGTCACGAGGAGAGGCTGACACCAGACCGACACCGTCACAAGGAGAAGCTGACACCAGACCGACCCCGTCACGAGGAGAGGCTGACACCAGACCGACCCCGTCACTAGCGAGGCTGACACCAGACTGACACCGTCACGAGGAGAGGCTGACACCAGACGGACACCGTCACGAGGAGAGGCTGACACCAGACTGAAACCGTCACTAGCGAGGCTGACACCAGACTGACACCGTCACGGGGAGAGGCTGACACCACACTGACACCGTCACTAGCGAGGCTGACACCAGACTGACACCGTCACTAGCGAGGCTGACACCAGACTGACACCGTCACGAGGAGAGGCTGACACCAGACCGAAACCGTCACTAGCGAGGCTGACACCAGACGGACCCTGTCACGAGGAGAGGCTGACACCAGACCGACACCGTCACTAGCGAGGATGACACCAGACCGACACCGTCACGAGGCGAGGCTGACACCAGACCGACACCGTCACGAGGCGAGGCTGACACCAGACCGACCCCGTCACTAGCGAGGCTGACACCAGACCGACCCCGTCACTAGCGAGGCTGACACCAGACGGACACCGTCACGAGGAGAGGCTGACACCAGACTGAAACCGTCACTAGCGAGGCTGACACCAGACTGACACCGTCACGAGGAGAGGCTGACACCAGACTGACACCGTCACGAGGAGAGGCTGACACCAGACTGAAACCGTCACTAGCGAGGCTGACACCAGACTGACACCGTCACGAGGAGAGGCTGACACCAGACTGAAACCGTCACTAGCGAGGCTGAAACCAGACTGACACCGTCACTAGCGAGGCTGACACCAGACTGACACCGTCACGAGGGGAGGCTGACACCAGACTGAAACCGTCACTAGCGAGGCTGACACCAGACGGACCCTGTCACGAGGAGAGGCTGACACCAGACCGACACCGTCACGAGGCGAGGCTGACACCAGACCGACCCCGTCACTAGCGAGGCTGACACCAGACCGACCCCGTCACTAGCGAGGCTGACACCAGACCGACCCCGTCACTAGCGAGGATGACACCAGACCGACACCGTCACTAGCGAGGATGACACCAGACCGACACCGTCACGAGGCGAGGCTGACACCAGACCGACACCGTCACGAGGCGAGGCTGACACCAGACCGACCCCGTCACTAGCGAGGCTGACACCAGACGGACACCGTCACGAGGAGAGGCTGACACCAGACTGAAACCGTCACGAGGAGAGGCTGACACCAGACCGACACCGTCACGAGGAGTGGCTGACACCAGACCGACTCCGTCACTAGCGAGGCTGACACCAGACCGACCCCGTCACGAGGCGAGGATGACACCAGACCGACACCGTCACTAGCGAGGATGACACCAGACCGACACCGTCACGAGGCGAGGCTGACACCAGACCGACACCGTCACGAGGCGAGGCTGACACCAGACCGACCCCGTCACTAGCGAGGCTGACCCCAGACCGACCCCGTCACTAGCGAGGCTGACACCAGACGGACACCGTCACGAGGAGAGGCTGACACCAGACTGAAACCGTCACTAGCGAGGCTGACACCAGACTGACACCGTCACGAGGAGAGGCTGACACCAGACTGACACCGTCACGAGGAGAGGCTGACACCAGACTGAAACCGTCACTAGCGAGGCTGACACCAGACTGACACCGTCACGAGGAGAGGCTGACACCAGACTGACACCGTCACGAGGAGAGGCTGACACCAGACTGAAACCGTCACTAGCGAGGCTGACACCAGACTGACACCGTCACGAGGAGAGGCTGACACCAGACTGAAACCGTCACTAGCGAGGCTGACACCAGACTGACACCGTCACTAGCGAGGCTGACACCAGACTGACACCGTCACAAGGAGAGGCTGACACCAGACTGAAACCGTCACTAGCGAGGCTGACACCAGACCGACCCCGTCACGAGGAGAGGCTGACACCAGACCGACCCCGTCACGAGGAGAGGCTGACACCAGACGGACCCCATCACGAGGAGAGGCTGACACCAGACCGACACCGTCACGAGGAGAGGCTGACACCATACCGACCCCGTCACGAGGAGAGGCTGACACCAGACCGACCCCGTCACTAGCGAGGCTGACACCAGACTGACACCGTCACGAGGAGAGGCTGACACCAGACGGACACCGTCACGAGGAGAGGCTGACACCAGACTGAAACCGTCACTAGCGAGGCTGACACCAGACTGACACCGTCACGAGGAGAGGCTGACACCAGACTGACACCGTCACGAGGAGAGGCTGACACCAGACTGACAACGTCACTAGCGAGGCTGACACCAGACTGACACCGTCACTAGCGAGGCTGAAACCAGACGGACACCGTCACGAGGAGAGGCTGACACCAGACTGAAACCGTCACTAGCGAGGCTTACACCAGACTGACACCGTCACGAGGAGAGGCTGACACCAGACCGACCCCGTCACGAGGAGAGGCTGACACCAGACGGACCCCGTCACGAGGAGAGGCTGACACCAGACCGACACCGTCACGAGGAGAGGCTGACACCAGACCGACCCCGTCACGAGGAGAGGCTGACACCAGACCGACCCCGTCACTAGCGAGGCTGACACCAGACGGACACCGTCACGAGGAGAGGCTGACACCAGACTGAAACCGTCACTAGCGAGGCTGACACCAGACTGACACCGTCACGAGGAGAGGCTGACACCAGACCGACCCCGTCACGAGGAGAGGCTGACACCAGACCGACCCCGTCACTAGCGAGGCTGACACCAGACTGACACCGTCACGTGGAGAGGCTGACACCAGACTGAAACCGTCACTAGCGAGGCTGACACCAGACTGACACCGTCACTAGCGAGGCTGACACCAGACTGACACCGTCACGAGGAGAGGCTGACACCAGACTAAAACCGTCACTAGCGAGGCTGACACCAGACCGACCCCGTCACGAGGAGAGGCTGACACCAGACCGACCCCGTCACGAGGAGAGGCTGACACCAGACTGACCCCGTCACTAGCGAGGCTGACACCAGACTGACACCGTCACGAGGAGAGGCTGACACCAGACGGACACCGTCACGAGGAGAGGCTGACACCAGACTGAAACCGTCACTAGCGAGGCTGACACCAGACTGACACCGTCACGAGGAGAGGCTGACACCAGACTGACACCGTCACGAGGAGAGGCTGACACCAGACTGACACCGTCACTAGCGAGGCTGACACCAGACTGACACCGTCACTAGCGAGGCTGACACCAGACTGACACCGTCACTAGCGAGGCTGACACCAGACTGACACCGTCACGAGGAGAAGCTGACACCAGACCGAAACCGTCACTAGCGAGGCTGACACCAGACGGACCCTGTCACGAGGAGAGGCTGACACCAGACCGACACCGTCACGAGGAGAGGCTGACAATAGACTGACACCGTCACGAGGAGAGGCTGACACCAGACCGACTCCGTCACTAGCGAGGCTGACACCAGACCGACCCCGTCACGAGGCGAGGATGACACCAGACCGACACCGTCACTAGCGAGGATGACACCAGACCGACACCGTCACGAGGCGAGGCTGACACCAGACCGACACCGTCACGAGGCGAGGCTGACACCAGACCGACCCCGTCACTAGCGAGGCTGACACCAGACCGACCCCGTCACTAGCGAGGCTGACACCAGACGGACACCGTCATGAGGAGAGGCTGACACCAGACTGAAACCGTCACTAGCGAGGCTGACACCAGACTGACACCGTCACGAGGAGAGGCTGACACCAGACCGACCCCATCACGAGGAGAGGCTGACACCAGACCGACCCCGTCACTAGCGAGGCTGACACCAGACTGACACCGTCACGAGGAGAGGCTGACACCAGACTGAAACCGTCACTAGCGAGGCTGACACCAGACCGACCCCGTCACGAGGAGAGGCTGACACCAGACCGACCCCGTCACGAGGAGAGGCTGACACCAGACGGACCCCGTCACGAGGAGAGGTTGACACCAGACCGACACCGTCACGAGGAGAGGCTGACACCAGACCGACCCCGTCACGAGGAGAGGCTGACACCAGACCGACCCCGTCACTAGCGAGGCTGACACCAGACCGACCCCGTCACTAGCGAGGCTGACACCAGACCGACCCCGTCACTAGCGAGGCTGACACCAGACGGACACCGTCACGAGGAGAGGCTGACACCAGACCGACACCGTCACTAGCGAGGATGACACCAGACCGACACCGTCACGAGGCGAGGCTGACACCAGACCGAAACCGTCACGAGGCGAGGCTGACACCAGACCGACCCCGTCACTAGCGAGGCTGACACCAGACCGACCCCGTCACTAGCGAGGCTGACACCAGACGGACACCGTCACGAGGAGAGGCTGACACCAGACTGAAACCGTCACTAGCGAGGCTGACACCAGACTGACACCGTCACGAGGAGAAGCTGACACCAGACTGAAATCGTCACTAGCGAGGCTGACACCAGACTGACACCGTCACGAGGTGAGGCTGACACCAGACTGAAACCGTCACTAGCGAGGCTGACACCAGACTGACACCGTCACTAGCGAGGCTGACACCAGACTGACACCGTCACGAGGAGAGGCTGACACCAGACTGAAACCGTCACTAGCGAGGCTGACACCAGACTGACACCGTCACGAGGAGAGGCTGACACCAGACTGACACCGTCACGAGGAAAGGCTGACACCAGACTGAAACCGTCACTAGCGAGTCTGACACCAGACCGACCCCGTCACGAGGAGAGGCTGACACCAGACCGACCCCGTCACGAGGAGAGGCTGACACCAGACGGACCCCGTCACGAGGAGAGGCTGACACCAGACCGACACCGTCACGAGGAGAGGCTGACACCAGACCGACCCCGTCACGAGGAGAGGCTGACACCAGACCGACCCCGTCACTAGCGAGGCTGACACCAGACGGACACCGTCACGAGGAGAGGCTGACACCAGACTGAAACCGTCACTAGCGAGGCTGACACCAGACTGACACCGTCACGAGGAGAGGCTGACACCAGACTGACACCGTCACGAGGCGAGGCTGACACAAGACTGACACCGTCACTAGCGAGGCTGACACCAGACTGACACCGTCACTAGCGAGGCTGACACCAGACTAACACCGTCACGAGGAGAGGCTGACACCAGACCGAAACCGTCACTAGCGAGGCTGACACCAGACGGACCCTGTCACGAGGAGAGGCTGACACCAGACCGACACCGTCACGAGGAGAGGCTGACACCAGACCGACACCTTCACGAGGAGAGGCTGACACCAGACCGACTCCGTCACTAGCGAGGCTGACACCAGATCGACCCCGTCCCGAGGCGAGGTTGACACCAGACCGACACCGTCACTAGCGAGGATGACACCAGACCGACACCGTCACGAGGCGAGGCTGACACCAGACCGACACCGTCACGAGGCGAGGCTGACACCAGACCGACCCCGTCACTAGCGAGGCTGACACCAGACCGACACCGTCACGAGGAGAGGCTGACACCTGACCGACAACGTCACGAGGCGAGGCTGACACCAGACCAACCCCGTCACTAGCGAGGCTGACACCAGACCGACCCCGTCACTAGCGAGGCTGACACCAGACGGACACCGTCACGAGGAGAGGCTGACACCAGACTGAAACCGTCACTAGCGAGGCTTACACCAGACTGACACCGTCACGAGGAGAGGCTGACACCAGACTGACACCGTCACGAGGAGAGGCTGACACCAGACTGAAACCGTCACTAGCAAGGCTGACACCTGACTGACACCGTCACGAGGAGAGGCTGACACCAGACTGACACCGTCACGAGGAGAGGCTGACACCAGACTGAAACCGTCACTAGCGAGGCTGACACCAGACTGACACCGTCACGAGGAGAGGCTGACACCAGACTGAAACCGTCACTAGCGAGGCTGACACCAGACTGACACCGTCACTAGCGAGGCTGACACCAGACTGACACCGTCACGAGGAGAGGCTGACACCAGACTGAAACCGTCACTAGCGAGGCTGACACCAGACCGACCCCGTCACGAGGAGAGGCTGACACCAGACCGACCCCGTCACGAGGAGAGGCTGACACCAGACGGACCCCGTCACGAGGAGAGGCTGACACCAGACCGACCCCGTCACGAGGAGAGGCTGACACCAGACTGACCCCGTCACTAGCGAGGCTGACACCAGACTGACACAGTCACGAGGAGAGGCTGACACCAGACGGACACCGTCACGAGGAGAGGCTGACACCAGACTGACACCGTCACGAGGAGAGGCTGACACCAGACTGACACCGTCACTAGCGAGGCTGACACCAGACTGACACCGTCACTAGCGAGGCTGACACCAGACTGACACCGTCACTAGCGAGGCTGACACCAGACTGACACCGTCACGAGGAGAAGCTGACACCAGACCGAAACTGTCACTAGCGAGGCTGACACCAGACGGACCCTGTCACGAGGAGAGGCTGACACCAGACTGACACCGTCACGAGGAGAGGCTGACACCAGACTGACACCGTCACGAGGAGAGGCTGACACCAGACTGAAACCGTCACTAGCGAGGCTGACACCAGACTGACACCGTCACGAGGAGAGGCTGACACCAGACTGAAACCGTCACTAGCGAGGCTGACACCAGACTGACACCGTCACTAGCGAGGCTGACACCAGACTGACACCGTCACGAGGAGAGGCTGACACCAGACTGAAACCGTCACTAGCGAGGCTGACACCAGACTGACACCATCACGAGGAGAGGCTGACACCAGACTGACACCGTCACGAGGAGAGGCTGACACCAGACTGAAACCGTCACTAGCGTGTCTGACACCAGACCGACCCCGTCACGAGGAGAGGCTGACACCAGACCGACCCCGTCACGAGGAGAGGCTGACACCAGACGGACCCCGTCACGGGGAGAGGCTGACACCAGACCGACCCCGTCACTAGCGAGGCTGACACCAGACCGACCCCGTCACGAGGCGAGGATGACACCAGACCGACACCGTCACTAGCGAGGATGACACCAGACCGACACCGTCACGAGGAGAGGCTGACACCAGACCGAAACCGTCACTAGCGAGGCTGACACCAGACCGACCCCCGTCACGAGGAGAGGCTGACACCAAACCGACCCCGTCACGAGGAGAGGCTGACACCAGACCGACACCGTCACTAGCGAGGATGACACCAGACCGACACCGTCACGAGGCGAGGATGACACCAGACTGACACCGTCACTAGCGAGGATGACACCAGACCGACCCCCGTCACGAGGAGAGGCTGACACCAGACTGACACCGTCATGAGGAGAGGCTGACACCAGACTGAAACTGTCACTAGCGAGGCTGACACCAGACTGACACCGTCACTAGCGAGGCTGACTCCAGACCGACACCGTCACGAGGAGAGGCTGACACCAGACCGAAACCGTCACTAGCGAGGCTGACACCAGACCGACCCCCGTCACGAGGAGAGGCTGACACCAGACCGACACCGTCACGAGGAGAGGCTGACACCAGACCGACCCCGTCACGAGGCGAGGATGACACCAGACCGACACCGTCACTAACGAGCATGACACCAGACCGACACCGTCACGAGGAGAGGCTGACACCAGACCGAAACCGTCACTAGCGAGGCTGACACCAGACCGACCCCGTCACGAGGAGAGGCTGACACCAGACCGACCCCGTCACGAGGAGAGGCTGACACCAGACCGACACCGTCACGAGGAGAGGCTGACACCAGACCGACACCGTCACGAGGCGAGGCTGACACCAGACCGACTCCGTCACTAGCGAGGCTGACACCAGACAGACCCCGTCACGAGGCGAGGATGACACCAGACCGACACCGTCACTAGCGAGGATGACACTAGACCGACACCGTCACGAGGCGAGGCTGACACCAGACCGACACCGTCACGAGGCGAGGCTGACACCAGACCGACACCGTCACGAGGCGAGGCTGACACCAGACCGACACCGTCACTAGCGAGGCTGACACCAGACCGACCCCGTCACTAGCGAGGCTGACACCAGACCGACACCGTCACGAGGAGAGGCTGACACCAGACTGAAACCGTCACTAGCGAGGCTGACACCAGACTGACACCGTCACGAGGAGAGGCTGACAAAAGACCGACACCGTCACGAGGAGAGGCTGACACCAGACTGAAACCGTCACTAGCGAGGCTGACACCAGACTGACACCGTCACGAGGAGAGGCTGACACCAGACTGACACCGTGACAAGGAGAGGCTGACACCAGACTGAAACCGTCACTAGCGAGGCTGACACCAGACCGACACCGTCACGAGGCGAGGCTGACACCAGACCGACACCGTCACGAGGCGAGGCTGACACCAGACCGACACCGTCACGAGGAGAGGCTGACACCAGACTGAAACCGTCACTAGCGAGGCTGACACCAGACCGACCCCGTGACGAGGAGAGGCTGACACCAGACCGACCCCGTCACGAGGAGAGGCTGACACCAGACTGACACCGTCACGAGGAGAGGCTGACACCAGACTGAAACCGTCACTAGCGAGGCTGACACCAGACTGACACCGTCACGAGGAGAGGCTGACACCAGACTGACACCGTCACGAGGAGTGGCTGACACCAGACTGAAACCGTCACTAGCGAGGCTGACACCAGACTGACACCGTCACGAGGAGAGGCTGACACCAGACTGACACCGTCACGAGGAGAGGCTGACACCAGACTGACACCGTCACTAGCGAGGCTGACACCAGACTGACACCGTCACGAGGAGAGGCTGACACCAGACTGAAACCGTCACTAGCGAGGCTGACACCAGACTGACACCGTCACGAGGAGAGGCTGACACCAGACTGACACCGTCACGAGGAGAGGCTGACACCAGACTGAAACCGTCACTAGCGAGGCTGACACCAGACTGACACCGTCACGAGGAGAGGCTGACACCAGACTGACACCGTCACGAGGAGAGGCTGACACCAGACTGAAACCGTCACTAGCGAGGCTGACACCAGACTGACACCGTCACGAGGAGAGGCTGACACCAGACTGAAACCGTCACTAGCGAAGCTGACACCAGACTGACACCGTCACTAGCGAGGCTGACACCAGACTGACACCGTCACGAGGAGAGGCTGACACCAGACTGAAACCGTCACTAGCGAGGCTGACACCAGACTGACACCATCACGAGGAGAGGCTGACACCAGACTGACACCGTCACGAGGAGAGGCTGACACCAGACTGAAACCGTCACTAGCGAGTCTGACACCAGACCGACCCCGTCACGAGGAGAGGCTGACACCAGACCGACCCCGTCACGAGGAGAGGCTGACACCAGACGGACCCCGTCACTAGCGAGGCTGACACCAGACGGACACCGTCACGAGGAGAGGCTGACACCAGACTGAAACCGTCACTAGCGAGGCTGACACCAGACTGACACCGTCACGAGGAGAGGCTGACACCAGACCGACCCCATCACGAGGAGAGGCTGACACCAGACCGACCCCGTCACTAGCGAGGCTGACACCAGACTGACACCGTCACGAGGAGAGGCTGACACCAGACTGAAACCGTCACTAGCGAGGCTGACACCAGACCGACCCCGTCACGAGGAGAGGCTGACACCAGACCGACCCCGTCACGAGGAGAGGCTGACACCAGACGGACCCCGTCACGAGGAGAGGTTGACACCAGACTGACACCGTCACGAGGAGAGGCTGACACCAGACTGACACCGTCACGAGGCGAGGCTGACACCAGACTGACACCGTCACTAGCGAGGCTGACACCAGACTGACACCGTCACGAGGAGAGGCTGACACCAGACCGAAACCGTCACTAGCGAGGCTGACACCAGACGGACCCTGTCACGAGGAGAGGCTGACACCAGACCGACACCGTCACGAGGAGAGGCTGACACCAGACCGACACCGTCACGAGGAGAGGCTGACACCAGACCGACTCCGTCACTAGCGAGGCTGACACCAGACCGACCCCGTCACGAGGCGAGGATGACACCAGACCGACACCGTCACTAGCGAGGATGACACTAGACCGACACCGTCACGAGGCGAGGCTGACACCAGACTGACACCATCACGAGGAGAGGCTGACACCAGACTGACACCGTCACGAGGAGAGGCTGACACCAGACTGAAACCGTCACTAGCGAGTCTGACACCAGACCGACCCCGTCACGAGGAGAGGCTGACACTAGACCGACCCCGTCACGAGGAGAGGCTGACACCAGACGGACCCCGTCACGGGGAGAGGCTGACACCAGACCGACACCGTCACGAGGAGAGGCTGACACCAGACCGACCCCGTCACGAGGAGAGGCTGACACCAGACCGACCCCGTCACTAGCGAGGCTGACACCAGACGGACACCGTCACGAGGAGAGGCTGACACCAGACTGACACCGTCACGAGGAGAGGCTGACACCAGACTGACACCGTCACGAGGAGAGGCTGACACCAGACTGAAACCGTCACTAGCGAGGCTGACACCAGACTGACACCGTCACGAGGAGAGGCTGACACCAGACTGACACCGTCACGAGGCGAGGCTGACACCAGACTGACACCGTCACTAGCGAGGCTGACACCAGACTGACACCGTCACGAGGAGAGGCTGACACCAGACCGAAACCGTCACTAGCGAGGCTGACACCAGACGGACCCTGTCACGAGGAGAGGCTGACACCAGACCGACACCGTCACGAGGAGAGGCTGACACCAGACCGACACCGTCACGAGGAGAGGCTGACACCAGACCGACTCCGTCACTAGCGAGGCTGACACCAGACCGACCCCGTCACGAGGCGAGGATGACACCAGACCGACACCGTCACTAGCGAGGATGACACTAGACCGACACCGTCACGAGGCGAGGCTGACACCAGACCGACACCGTCACGAGGCGAGGCTGACACCAGACCGACCCCGTCACTAGCGAGGCTGACACCAGACCGACACCGTCACGAGGAGAGGCTGACACCTGACCGACACCGTCACGAGGCGAGGCTGACACCAGACCGACCCCGTCACTAGCGAGGCTGACACCAGACCGACCCCGTCACTAGCGAGGCTGACACCAGACTGACACCGTCACGAGGAGAGGCTGACACCAGACAGACACCGTCACGAGGAGAGGCTGACACCAGACTGAAACCGTCACTAGCGAGGCTGACACCAGACTGAAACCGTCACTAGCGAGGCTGACACCAGACTGACACTGTCACGAGGAGAGGCTGACACCAGACTGACACCGTCACGAGGAGAGGCTGACACCAGACTGAAACCGTCACTAGCGAGGCTGACACCAGACTGACACCGTCACGAGGAGAGGCTGACACCAGACTGAAACCGTCACTAGCGAGGCTGACACCAGACTGACACCGTCACTAGCGAGGCTGACACCAGACTGACACCGTCACGAGGAGAGGCTGACACCAGACTGAAACCGTCACTAGCGAGGCTGACACCAGACCGACCCCGTCACGAGGAGAGGCTGACACCAGACCGACCCCGTCACGAGGAGAGGCTGACACCAGACGGACCCCGTCACGAGGAGAGGCTGACACCAGACCGACACCGTCACGAGGAGAGGCTGACACCAGACCGACCCCGTCACGAGGAGAGGCTGACACCAGACCGACCCCGTCACTAGCGAGGCTGACACCAGACTGACACCGTCACGAGGAGAGGCTGACACCAGACAGACACCGTCACGAGGAGAGGCTGACACCAGACTGAAACCGTCACTAGCGAGGCTGACACCAGACTGACACCGTCACGAGGAGAGGCTGACACCAGATTGACACCGTCACGAGGAGAGGCTGACACCAGACTGACACCGTCACTAGCGAGGCTGACACCAGACCGACACCGTCACTAGCGAGGCTGACACCAGACTGACACCGTCACGAGGAGAGGCTGACACCAGACTGACACCGTCACGAGGAGAGGCTGACACCAGACTGAAACCGTCACTAGCGAGGCTGACACCAGACTGACACCGTCACGAGGAGAGGCTGACACCAGACTGAAACCGTCACTAGCGAGGCTGACACCAGACTGACACCGTCACTAGCGAGGCTGACACCAGACTGACACCGTCACGAGGAGAGTCTGACACCAGACTGAAACCGTCACTAGCGAGGCTGACACCAGACCGACCCCGTCACGAGGAGAGGCTGACACCAGACCGACCCCGTCACGAGGAGAGGCTGACACCAGACGGACCCCGTCACGAGGAGAGGCTGACACCAGACCGACCCCGTCACGAGGAGAGGCTGACACCAGACGGACCCCGTCACGAGGAAAGGCTGACACCAGACCGACACCGTCACGAGGAGAGGCTGACACCAGACCGACCCCGTCACGAGGAGAGGCTGACACCAGACCGACCCCGTCACTAGCGAGGCTGACACCAGACTGACACCGTCACGAGGAGAGGCTGACACCAGACGGACACCGTCACGAGGAGAGGCTGACACCAGACCGAAACCGTCACTAGCGAGGCTGACACCAGACGGACCCTGTCACGAGGAGAGGCTGACACCAGACCGACACCGTCACGAGGAGAGGCTGACACCAGACCGACTCCGTCACTAGCGAGGCTGACACCAGACCGACCTCGTCACGAGGCGAGGATGACACCAGACCGACACCGTCACTAGCGAGGATGACACCAGACCGACACCGTCACGAGGCGAGGCTGACACCAGACCGACACCGTCACGAGGCGAGGCTGACACCAGACCGACCCCGTCACTAGCGAGGCTGACACCAGACCGACCCCGTCACTAGCGAGGCTGACACCAGACGGACACCGTCATGAGGAGAGGCTGACACCAGACTGAAACCGTCACTAGCGAGGCTGACACCAGACTGACACCGTCACGAGGAGAGGCTGACACCAGACTGACACCGTCACGAGGAGAGGCTGACACCAGACTGAAACCGTCACTAGCGAGGCTGACACCAGACTGACACCGTCACGAGGAGAGGCTGACACCAGACTGAAACCGTCACTAGCGAGGCTGACACCAGACTGACACCGTCACTAGCGAGGCTGACACCAGACTGACACCGTCACGAGGAGAGGCTGACACCAGACTGAAACCGTCACTAGCGAGGCTGACACCAGACCGACCCCGTCACGAGGAGAGGCTGACACCAGACCGACCCCGTCACGAGGAGAGGCTGACACCAGACGGACCCCGTCACGAGGAGAGGCTGACACCAGACCGACCCCGTCACTAGCGAGGCTGACACCAGACTGACACCGTCACGAGGAGAGGCTGACACCAGACTGACACCGTCACGAGGAGAGGCTGACACCAGACTGACACCGTCACTAGCGAGGCTGACACCAGACTGACACCGTCACTAGCGAGGCTGACACCAGACTGACACCGTCACGAGGAGAGGCTGACACCAGACCGAAACCGTCACTAGCGAGGCTGGCACCAGACGGACCCTGTCACGAGGAGAGGCTGACACCAGACCGACACCGTCACGAGGAGAGGCTGACACCAGACCGACACCGTCACGAGGAGAGGCTGACACCAGACTGAAACCGTCACTAGCGAGGCTGAAACCAAACCGACACCGTCACTAGCGAGGATGACACCAGACCGACACCGTCACGAGGCGAGGCTGACACCAGACCGACACCGTCACGAGGCGAGGCTGACACCAGACCGACCCCGTCACTAGCGAGGCTGACACCAGACCGACCCCGTCACTAGCGAGGCTGACACCAGACTGACACCGTCACGAGGAGAGGCTGACACCAGACCGACCCCGTCACGAGGAGAGGCTGACACCAGACCGACCCCGTCACTAGCGAGGCTGACACCAGACTGACACCGTCACGAGGAGAGGCTGACACCAGACTGAAACCGTCACAAGCGAGGCTGACACCAGACTGACACCGTCACTAGCGAGGCTGACACCAGACTGACACCGTCACGAGGAGAGGCTGACACCAGACCGAAACCGTCACTAGCGAGGCTGACACCAGACCGACCCCGTCACGAGGAGAGGCTGACACCAGACCGACCCCGTCACGAGGAGAGGCTGACACCAGACGGACCCCGTCACGAGGAGAGGCTGACACCAGACCGACACCGTCACGAGGAGAGGCTGACACCAGACCGACCCCGTCACGAGGAGAGGCTGACACCAGACCGACCCCGTCACAAGCGAGGCTGACACCAGACTGACACCGTCACGAGGAGAGGCTGACACCAGACGGACACCGTCACGAGGAGAGGCTGACACCAGACTGAAACCGTCACTAGCGAGGCTGACACCAGACTGACACCGTCACGAGGAGAGGCTGACACCAGACTGACACCGTCACGAGGAGAGGCTGACACCAGACTGACACCGTCACTAGCGAGGCTGACACCAGACTGACACCGTCACTAGCGAGACTGACACCAGACTGACACCGTCACGAGGAGAGGCTGACACCAGACCGAAACCGTCACTAGCGAGGCTGACACCAGACGGACCCTGTCACGAGGAGAGGCTGACACCAGACCCACACCGTCACGAGGAGAGGCTGACACCAGACCGACACCGTCACAAGGAGAGGCTGACACCAGACCGACCCCGTCACTAGCGAGGCTGACACCAGACCGACCCCGTCACTAGCGAGGCTGACACCAGACGGACACCGTCACGAGGCGAGGATGACACCAGACCGACACCGTCACTAGCGAGGATGACACTAGACCGACACCGTCACGAGGCGAGGCTGACACCAGACCGACACCGTCACGAGGCGAGGCTGACACCAGACCGACCCCGTCACTAGCGAGGCTGACACCAGACCGACACCGTCACGAGGAGAGGCTGACACCTGACCGACACCGTCACGAGGCGAGGCTGACACCAGACCGACCCCGTCACTAGCGAGGCTGACACCAGACCGACCCCGTCACTAGCGAGGCTGACACCAGACTGACACCGTCACGAGGAGAGGCTGACACCAGACAGACACCGTCACGAGGAGAGGCTGACACCAGACTGAAACCGTCACTAGCGAGGCTGACACCAGACTGAAACCGTCACTAGCGAGGCTGACACCAGACTGACACTGTCACGAGGAGAGGCTGACACCAGACTGACACCGTCACGAGGAGAGGCTGACACCAGACTGAAACCGTCACTAGCGAGGCTGACACCAGACTGACACCGTCACGAGGAGAGGCTGACACCAGACTGAAACCGTCACTAGCGAGGCTGACACCAGACTGACACCGTCACTAGCGAGGCTGACACCAGACTGACACCGTCACGAGGAGAGGCTGACACCAGACTGAAACCGTCACTAGCGAGGCTGACACCAGACCGACCCCGTCACGAGGAGAGGCTGACACCAGACCGACCCCGTCACGAGGAGAGGCTGACACCAGACGGACCCCGTCACGAGGAGAGGCTGACACCAGACCGACACCGTCACGAGGAGAGGCTGACACCAGACCGACCCCGTCACGAGGAGAGGCTGACACCAGACCGACCCCGTCACTAGCGAGGCTGACACCAGACTGACACCGTCACGAGGAGAGGCTGACACCAGACAGACACCGTCACGAGGAGAGGCTGACACCAGACTGAAACCGTCACTAGCGAGGCTGACACCAGACTGACACCGTCACGAGGAGAGGCTGACACCAGATTGACACCGTCACGAGGAGAGGCTGACACCAGACTGACACCGTCACTAGCGAGGCTGACACCAGACCGACACCGTCACTAGCGAGGCTGACACCAGACTGACACCGTCACGAGGAGAGGCTGACACCAGACTGACACCGTCACGAGGAGAGGCTGACACCAGACTGAAACCGTCACTAGCGAGGCTGACACCAGACTGACACCGTCACGAGGAGAGGCTGACACCAGACTGAAACCGTCACTAGCGAGGCTGACACCAGACTGACACCGTCACTAGCGAGGCTGACACCAGACTGACACCGTCACGAGGAGAGTCTGACACCAGACTGAAACCGTCACTAGCGAGGCTGACACCAGACCGACCCCGTCACGAGGAGAGGCTGACACCAGACCGACCCCGTCACGAGGAGAGGCTGACACCAGACGGACCCCGTCACGAGGAGAGGCTGACACCAGACCGACCCCGTCACGAGGAGAGGCTGACACCAGACGGACCCCGTCACGAGGAAAGGCTGACACCAGACCGACACCGTCACGAGGAGAGGCTGACACCAGACCGACCCCGTCACGAGGAGAGGCTGACACCAGACCGACCCCGTCACTAGCGAGGCTGACACCAGACTGACACCGTCACGAGGAGAGGCTGACACCAGACGGACACCGTCACGAGGAGAGGCTGACACCAGACCGAAACCGTCACTAGCGAGGCTGACACCAGACGGACCCTGTCACGAGGAGAGGCTGACACCAGACCGACACCGTCACGAGGAGAGGCTGACACCAGACCGACTCCGTCACTAGCGAGGCTGACACCAGACCGACCTCGTCACGAGGCGAGGATGACACCAGACCGACACCGTCACTAGCGAGGATGACACCAGACCGACACCGTCACGAGGCGAGGCTGACACCAGACCGACACCGTCACGAGGCGAGGCTGACACCAGACCGACCCCGTCACTAGCGAGGCTGACACCAGACCGACCCCGTCACTAGCGAGGCTGACACCAGACGGACACCGTCATGAGGAGAGGCTGACACCAGACTGAAACCGTCACTAGCGAGGCTGACACCAGACTGACACCGTCACGAGGAGAGGCTGACACCAGACTGACACCGTCACGAGGAGAGGCTGACACCAGACTGAAACCGTCACTAGCGAGGCTGACACCAGACTGACACCGTCACGAGGAGAGGCTGACACCAGACTGAAACCGTCACTAGCGAGGCTGACACCAGACTGACACCGTCACTAGCGAGGCTGACACCAGACTGACACCGTCACGAGGAGAGGCTGACACCAGACTGAAACCGTCACTAGCGAGGCTGACACCAGACCGACCCCGTCACGAGGAGAGGCTGACACCAGACCGACCCCGTCACGAGGAGAGGCTGACACCAGACGGACCCCGTCACGAGGAGAGGCTGACACCAGACCGACCCCGTCACTAGCGAGGCTGACACCAGACTGACACCGTCACGAGGAGAGGCTGACACCAGACTGACACCGTCACGAGGAGAGGCTGACACCAGACTGACACCGTCACTAGCGAGGCTGACACCAGACTGACACCGTCACTAGCGAGGCTGACACCAGACTGACACCGTCACGAGGAGAGGCTGACACCAGACCGAAACCGTCACTAGCGAGGCTGGCACCAGACGGACCCTGTCACGAGGAGAGGCTGACACCAGACCGACACCGTCACGAGGAGAGGCTGACACCAGACCGACACCGTCACGAGGAGAGGCTGACACCAGACTGAAACCGTCACTAGCGAGGCTGAAACCAAACCGACACCGTCACTAGCGAGGATGACACCAGACCGACACCGTCACGAGGCGAGGCTGACACCAGACCGACACCGTCACGAGGCGAGGCTGACACCAGACCGACCCCGTCACTAGCGAGGCTGACACCAGACCGACCCCGTCACTAGCGAGGCTGACACCAGACTGACACCGTCACGAGGAGAGGCTGACACCAGACCGACCCCGTCACGAGGAGAGGCTGACACCAGACCGACCCCGTCACTAGCGAGGCTGACACCAGACTGACACCGTCACGAGGAGAGGCTGACACCAGACTGAAACCGTCACAAGCGAGGCTGACACCAGACTGACACCGTCACTAGCGAGGCTGACACCAGACTGACACCGTCACGAGGAGAGGCTGACACCAGACCGAAACCGTCACTAGCGAGGCTGACACCAGACCGACCCCGTCACGAGGAGAGGCTGACACCAGACCGACCCCGTCACGAGGAGAGGCTGACACCAGACGGACCCCGTCACGAGGAGAGGCTGACACCAGACCGACACCGTCACGAGGAGAGGCTGACACCAGACCGACCCCGTCACGAGGAGAGGCTGACACCAGACCGACCCCGTCACAAGCGAGGCTGACACCAGACTGACACCGTCACGAGGAGAGGCTGACACCAGACGGACACCGTCACGAGGAGAGGCTGACACCAGACTGAAACCGTCACTAGCGAGGCTGACACCAGACTGACACCGTCACGAGGAGAGGCTGACACCAGACTGACACCGTCACGAGGAGAGGCTGACACCAGACTGACACCGTCACTAGCGAGGCTGACACCAGACTGACACCGTCACTAGCGAGACTGACACCAGACTGACACCGTCACGAGGAGAGGCTGACACCAGACCGAAACCGTCACTAGCGAGGCTGACACCAGACGGACCCTGTCACGAGGAGAGGCTGACACCAGACCCACACCGTCACGAGGAGAGGCTGACACCAGACCGACACCGTCACAAGGAGAGGCTGACACCAGACCGACCCCGTCACTAGCGAGGCTGACACCAGACCGACCACGTCACTAGCGAGGCTGACACAAGACGGACACCGTCACGAGGAGAGGCTGACACCAGACTGAAACCGTCACTAGCGAGGCTGACACCAGACTGACACCGTCACGAGGAGAGGCTGACACCAGACTGACACCGTCACGAGGAGAGGCTGACACCAGACTGAAACCGTCACTAGCGAGACTGACACCGTCACGAGGAGAGGCTGACACCAGACTGACACCGTCACGAGGAGAGGCTGACACCAGACTGAAACCGTCACTAGCGAGGCTGACACCAGACTGACACCGTCACGAGGAGAGGCTGACACCAGACTGAAACCGTCACTAGCGAGGCTGACACCAGACTGACACCGTCACTAGCGAGGCTGACACCAGACTGACACCGTCACGAGGAGAGGCTGACACCAGACTGAAACCGTCACTAGCGAGGCTGACACCAGACCGACCCCGTCACGAGGAGAGGCTGACACCAGACCGACCCCGTCACGAGGAGAGGCTGACACCAGACGGACCCCATCACGAGGAGAGGCTGACACCAGACCGACACCGTCACGAGGAGAGGCTGACACCAGACCGACCCCGTCACGAGGAGAGACTGACACCAGACCGACCCCGTCACTAGCGAGGCTGACACCAGACTGACACCGTCACGAGGAGAGGCTGACACCAGACTGACACCGTCACGAGGAGAGGCTGACACCAGACTGACACCGTCACTAGCGAGGCTGACACCAGACTGACACCGTCACTAGCGAGGCTGACACCAGACCGACCCCGTCACTAGCGAGGCTGACACCAGACTGACACCGTCACGAGGAGAGGCTGACACCAGACGGACACCGTCACGAGGAGAGGCTGACACCAGACTGAAACCGTCACTAGCGAGGCTGACACCAGACTGACACCGTCACGAGGAGAGGCTGACACCAGACTGAAACCGTCACTAGCGAGGCTGACACCAGACTGACACCGTCACGAGGAGAGGCTGACACCAGACTGACACCGTCACGAGGAGAGGCTGACACCAGACTGACACCGTCACTAGCGAGGCTGACACCAGACTGACACCGTCACTAGCGAGGCTGACACCAGACTGACACCGTCACGAGGAGAGGCTGACACCAGACTGACACCGTCACGAGGAGAGGCTGACACCAGACGGACACCGTCACTAGCGAGGCTGACACCAGACGGACACCGTCACGAGGAGAGGCTGACACCAGACTGAAACCGTCACTAGCGAGGCTGACACCAGACTGAAACCGTCACTAGCGAGGCTGACACCAGACTGACACCGTCACGAGGAGAGGCTGACACCAGACTGACACCGTCACGAGGAGAGGCTGACACCAGACTGAAACCGTCACTAGCGAGGCTGACACCAGACTGACACTGTCACGAGGAGAGGCTGACACCAGACTGACACCGTCACGAGGAGAGGCTGACACCAGACTGAAACCGTCACTAGCGAGGCTGACACCAGACTGACACCGTCACGAGGAGAGGCTGACACCAGACTGAAACCGTCACTAGCGAGGCTGACACCAGACTGACACCGTCACTAGCGAGGCTGACACCAGACTGACACCGTCACGAGGAGAGTCTGACACCAGACTGAAACCGTCACTAGCGAGGCTGACACCAGACCGACCCCGTCACGAGGAGAGGCTGACACCAGACCGACCCCGTCACGAGGAGAGGCTGACACCAGACGGACCCCGTCACGAGGAGAGGCTGACACCAGACCGACCCCGTCACGAGGAGAGGCTGACACCAGACGGACCCCGTCACGAGGAGAGGCTGACACCAGACCGACACCGTCACGAGGAGAGGCTGACACCAGACCGACCCCGTCACGAGGAGAGGCTGACACCAGACCGACCCCGTCACTAGCGAGGCTGACACCAGACTGACACCATCACGAGGAGAGGCTGACACCAGACGGACACCGTCACGAGGAGAGGCTGACACCAGACCGAAACCGTCACTAGCGAGGCTGACACCAGACGGACCCTGTCACGAGGAGAGGCTGACACCAGACCGACACCGTCACGAGGAGAGGCTGACACCAGACCGACTCCGTCACTAGCGAGGCTGACACCAGACCGACCTCGTCACGAGGCGAGGATGACACCAGACCGACACCGTCACTAGCGAGGATGACACCAGACCGACACCGTCACGAGGCGAGGCTGACACCAGACCGACACCGTCACGAGGCGAGGCTGACACCAGACCGACCCCGTCACTAGCGAGGCTGACACCAGACCGACCCCGTCACTAGCGAGGCTGACACCAGACGGACACCGTCACGAGGAGAGGCTGACACCAGACTGAAACCGTCACTAGCGAGGCTGACACCAGACTGACACCGTCACGAGGAGAGGCTGACACCAGACTGACACCGTCACGAGGAGAGGCTGACACCAGACTGAAACCGTCACTAGCGAGGCTGACACCAGACTGACACCGTCACGAGGAGAGGCTGACACCAGACTGAAACCGTCACTAGCGAGGCTGACACCAGACTGACACCGTCACTAGCGAGGCTGACACCAGACTGACACCGTCACGAGGAGAGGCTGACACCAGACTGAAACCGTCACTAGCGAGGCTGACACCAGACCGACCCCGTCACGAGGAGAGGCTGACACCAGACCGACCCCGTCACGAGGAGAGGCTGACACCAGACGGACCCCGTCACGAGGAGAGGCTGACACCAGACCGACCCCGTCACTAGCGAGGCTGACACCAGACTGACACCGTCACGAGGAGAGGCTGACACCAGACTGACACCGTCACGAGGAGAGGCTGACACCAGACTGACACCGTCACTAGCGAGGCTGACACCAGACTGACACCGTCACTAGCGAGGCTGACACCAGACTGACACCGTCACGAGGAGAGGCTGACACCAGACTGAAACCGTCACTAGCGAGGCTGACACCAGACTGACACCGTCACTAGCGAGGCTGACACCAGACTGACACCGTCACGAGGAGAGTCTGACACCAGACTGAAACCGTCACTAGCGAGGCTGACACCAGACCGACCCCGTCACGAGGAGAGGCTGACACCAGACCGACCCCGTCACGAGGAGAGGCTGACACCAGACGGACCCCGTCACGAGGAGAGGCTGACACCAGACCGACCCCGTCACGAGGAGAGGCTGACACCAGACGGACCCCGTCACGAGGAGAGGCTGACACCAGACCGACACCGTCACGAGGAGAGGCTGACACCAGACCGACCCCGTCACTAGCGAGGCTGACACCAGACCGACCCCGTCACTAGCGAGGCTGACACCAGACTGACACCATCACGAGGAGAGGCTGACACCAGACGGACACCGTCACGAGGAGAGGCTGACACCAGACCGAAACCGTCACTAGCGAGGCTGACACCAGACGGACCCTGTCACGAGGAGAGGCTGACACCAGACCGACACCGTCACGAGGAGAGGCTGACACCAGACCGACTCCGTCACTAGCGAGGCTGACACCAGACCGACCTCGTCACGAGGCGAGGATGACACCAGACCGACACCGTCACTAGCGAGGATGACACCAGACCGACACCGTCACGAGGCGAGGCTGACACCAGACCGACACCGTCACGAGGCGAGGCTGACACCAGACCGACCCCGTCACTAGCGAGGCTGACACCAGACCGACCCCGTCACTAGCGAGGCTGACACCAGACGGACACCGTCACGAGGAGAGGCTGACACCAGACTGAAACCGTCACTAGCGAGGCTGACACCAGACTGACACCGTCACGTGGAGAGGCTGACACCAGACTGACACCGTCACGAGGAGAGGCTGACACCAGACTGAAACCGTCACTAGCGAGGCTGACACCAGACTGACACCGTCACGAGGAGAGGCTGACACCAGACTGAAACCGTCACTAGCGAGGCTGACACCAGACTGACACCGTCACTAGCGAGGCTGACACCAGACTGACACCGTCACGAGGAGAGGCTGACACCAGACTGAAACCGTCACTAGCGAGGCTGACACCAGACCGACCCCGTCACGAGGAGAGGCTGACACCAGACCGACCCCGTCACGAGGAGAGGCTGACACCAGACGGACCCCGTCACGAGGAGAGGCTGACACCAGACCGACCCCGTCACTAGCGAGGCTGACACCAGACTGACACCGTCACGAGGAGAGGCTGACACCAGACTGACACCGTCACGAGGAGAGGCTGACACCAGACTGACACCGTCACTAGCGAGGCTGACACCAGACTGACACCGTCACTAGCGAGGCTGACACCAGACTGACACCGTCACGAGGAGAGGCTGACACCAGACCGAAACCGTCACTAGCGAGGCTGGCACCAGACGGACCCTGTCACGAGGAGAGGCTGACACCAGACCGACACCGTCACGAGGAGAGGCTGACACCAGACCGACACCGTCACGAGGAGAGGCTGACACCAGACTGAAACCGTCACTAGCGAGGCTGACACCAGACCGACACCGTCACTAGCGAGGATGACACCAGACCAACACCGTCACGAGGCGAGGCTGACACCAGACCGACACCGTCACGAGGCGAGGCTGACACCAGACCGACCCCGTCACTAGCGAGGCTGACACCAGACCGACCCCGTCACTAGCGAGGCTGACACCAGACTGACACCGTCACGAGGAGAGGCTGACACCAGACCGACCCCGTCACGAGGAGAGGCTGACACCAGACCGACCCCGTCACTAGCGAGGCTGACACCAGACTGACACCGTCACGAGGAGAGGCTGACACCAGACTGAAACCGTCACAAGCGAGGCTGACACCAGACTGACACCGTCACTAGCGAGGCTGACACCAGACTGACACCGTCACGAGGAGAGGCTGACACCAGACTGAAACCGTCACTAGCGAGGCTGACACCAGACCGACCCCGTCACGAGGAGAGGCTGACACCAGACCGACCCCGTCACGAGGAGAGGCTGACACCAGACGGACCCCGTCACGAGGAGAGGCTGACACCAGACCGACACCGTCACGAGGAGAGGCTGACACCAGACCGACACCGTCACGAGGAGAGGCTGACACCAGACCGACCCCGTCACAAGCGAGGCTGACACCAGACTGACACCGTCACGAGGAGAGGCTGACACCAGACGGACACCGTCACGAGGAGAGGCTGACACCAGACTGAAACCGTCACTAGCGAGGCTGACACCAGACTGACACCGTCACGAGGAGAGGCTGACACCAGACTGACACCGTCACGAGGAGAGGCTGACACCAGACTGACACCGTCACTAGCGAGGCTGACACCAGACTGACACCGTCACTAGCGAGGCTGACACCAGACTGACACCGTCACGAGGAGAGGCTGACACCAGACCGAAACCGTCACTAGCGAGGCTGACACCAGACGGACCCTGTCACGAGGAGAGGCTGACACCAGACCGACACCGTCACGAGGAGAGGCTGACACCAGACCGACACCGTCACAAGGAGAGGCTGACACCAGACCGACCCCGTCACTAGCGAGGCTGACACCAGACCGACCCCGTCACTAGCGAGGCTGACACCAGACGGACACCGTCACGAGGAGAGGCTGACACCAGACTGAAACCGTCACTAGCGAGGCTGACACCAGACTGACACCGTCACGAGGAGAGGCTGACACCAGACTGACACCGTCACGAGGAGAGGCTGACACCAGACTGAAACCGTCACTAGCGAGACTGACACCGTCACGAGGAGAGGCTGACACCAGACTGACACCGTCACGAGGAGAGGCTGACACCAGACTGATACCGTCACTAGCGAGGCTGACACCAGACTGACACCGTCACGAGGAGAGGCTGACACCAGACTGAAACCGTCACTAGCGAGGCTGACACCAGACTGACACCGTCACTAGCGAGGCTGACACCAGACTGACACCGTCACGAGAAGAGGCTGACACCAGACTGAAACCGTCACTAGCGAGGCTGACACCAGACCGACCCCGTCACGAGGAGAGGCTGACACCAGACCGACCCCGTCACGAGGAGAGGCTGACACCAGACGGACCCCATCACGAGGAGAGGCTGACACCAGACCGACACCGTCACGAGGAGAGGCTGACACCAGACCGACCCCGTCACGAGGAGAGACTGACACCAGACCGACCCCGTCACTAGCGAGGCTGACACCAGACTGACACCGTCACGAGGAGAGGCTGACACCAGACTGACACCGTCACGAGGAGAGGCTGACACCAGACTGACACCGTCACTAGCGAGGCTGACACCAGACTGACACCGTCACTAGCGAGGCTGACACCAGACCGACCCCGTCACTAGCGAGGCTGACACCAGACTGACACCGTCACGAGGAGAGGCTGACACCAGACGGACACCGTCACGAGGAGAGGCTGACACCAGACTGAAACCGTCACTAGCGAGGCTGACACCAGACTGACACCGTCACGAGGAGAGGCTGACACCAGACTGACACCGTCACGAGGAGAGGCTGACACCAGACTGACACCGTCACGAGGCGAGGCTGACACCAGACCGACACCGTCACGATGCGAGGCTGACACCAGACCGACCCCGTCACTAGCGAGGCTGACACCAGACCGACCCCGTCACTAGCGAGGCTGACACCAGACGGACACCGTCACGAGGAGAGGCTGACACCAGACTGAAACCGTCACTAGCGAGGCTGACACCAGACTGACTCCGTCACGAGGAGAGGCTGACACCAGACCGACCCCGTCACGAGGAGAGGCTGACACCAGACCGACCCCGTCACTAGCGAGGCTGACACCAGACTGACACCGTCACGAGGAGAGGCTGACACCAGACCGACTCCGTCACTAGCGAGGCTGACACCAGACCGACCCCGTCACGAGGCGAGGATGACACCAGACCGACACCGTCACTAGCGAGGATGACACCAGACCGACACCGTCACGAGGCGAGGCTGACACCAGACCGACACCGTCACGAGGCGAGGCTTACACCAGACCGACCCCGTCACTAGCGAGGCTGACACCAGACCGACCCCGTCACTAGCGAGGCTGACACCAGACGGACACCGTCACGAGGAGAGGCTGACACCAGACTGAAACCGTCACTAGCGAGGCTGACACCAGACTGACACCGTCACGAGGAGAGGCTGACACCAGACTGACACCGTCACGAGGAGAGGCTGACACCAGACCGACACCGTCACGAGGAGAGGCTGACACCAGACGGACACCGTCACGAGGAGAGGCTGACACCAGACTGAAACCGTCACTAGCGAGGCTGACACCAGACTGACACCGTCAGTGGAGAGGCTGACACCAGACTGACACCGTCACGAGGAGAGGCTGACACCAGACTGACACCGTCACTAGCGAGGCTGACACCAGACGGACACCGTCACTTGGAGAGGCTGACACCAGACTGAAACCGTCACTAGCGAGGCTGACACCAGACTGAAACCGTCACTAGCGAGGCTGACACCAGACTGACACCGTCACGAGGAGAGGCTGACACCAGACTGACACCGTCACGAGGAGAGGCTGACACCAGACTGAAACCGTCACTAGCGAGGCTGACACCAGACTGACACTGTCACGAGGAGAGGCTGACACCAGACTGACACCGTCACGAGGAGAGGCTGACACCAGACTGAAACCGTCACTAGCGAGGCTGACACCAGACTGACACCGTCACGAGGAGAGGCTGACACCAGACTGAAACCGTCACTAGCGAGGCTGACACCAGACTGACACCGTCACTAGCGAGGCTGACACCAGACTGACACCGTCACGAGGAGAGGCTGACACCAGACTGAAACCGTCACTAGCGAGGCTGACACCAGACCGACCCCGTCACGAGGAGAGGCTGACACCAGACCGACCCCGTCACGAGGAGAGGCTGACACCAGACGGACCCCGTCACGAGGAGAGGCTGACACCAGACTGAAACCGTCACTAGCGAGGCTGACACCAGACTGACACCGTCACGAGGAGAGGCTGACACCAGACTGAAACCGTCACTAGCGAGGCTGACACCAGACTGACACCGTCACTAGCGAGGCTGACACCAGACTGACACCGTCACGAGGAGAGGCTAACACCAGACTGAAACCGTCACTAGCGAGGCTGACACCAGACCGACCCCGTCACGAGGAGAGGCTGACACCAGACCGACCCCGTCACGAGGAGAGGCTGACACCAGACGGACCCCGTCACGAGGAGAGGCTGACACCAGACCGACACCGTCACAAGGAGAGGCTGACACCAGACCGACCCCGTCACGAGGAGAGGCTGACACCAGACCGACCCCGTCACTAGCGAGGCTGACACCAGACTGACACCGTCACGAGGAGAGGCTGACACCAGACGGACCCCGTCACGAGGAGAGGCTGACACCAGACGGACCCCATCACGAGGAGAGGCTGACACCAGACCGACACCGTCACGAGGAGAGGATGACACCAGACCGACCCCGTCACGAGGAGAGACTGACACCAGACCGACCCCGTCACTAGCGAGGCTGACACCAGACTGACACCGTCACGAGGAGAGGCTGACACCAGACTGACACCGTCACGAGGAGAGGCTGACACCAGACTGACACCGTCACGAGGAGAGGCTGACACCAGACTGACACCGTCACTAGCGAGGCTGACACCAGACTGACACCGTCACTAGCGAGGCTGACACCAGACCGACCCCGTCACTAGCGAGGCTGACACCAGACTGACACCGTCACGAGGAGAGGCTGACACCAGACGGACACCGTCACGAGGAGAGGCTGACACCAGACTGAAACCGTCACTAGCGAGGCTGACACCAGACTGACACCGTCACGAGGAGAGGCTGACACCAGACTGACACCGTCACGAGGAGAGGCTGACACCAGACTGACACCGTCACGAGGCGAGGCTGACACCAGACCGACACCGTCACGAGGCGAGGCTGACACCAGACCGACCCCGTCACTAGCGAGGCTGACACCAGACCGACCCCGTCACTAGCGAGGCTGACACCAGACGGACACCGTCACGAGGAGAGGCTGACACCAGACTGAAACCGTCACTAGCGAGGCTGACACCAGACTGACACCGTCACGAGGAGAGGCTGACACCAGACCGACCCCATCACGAGGAGAGGCTGACACCAGACCGACCCCGTCACTAGCGAGGCTGACACCAGACTGACACCGTCACGAGGAGAGGCTGACACCAGACCGACTCCGTCACTAGCGAGGCTGACACCAGACCGACCCCGTCACGAGGCGAGGATGACACCAGACCGACACCGTCACTAGCGAGGATGACACCAGACCGACACCGTCACGAGGCGAGGCTGACACCAGACCGACACCGTCACGAGGCGAGGCTTACACCAGACCGACCCCGTCACTAGCGAGGCTGACACCAGACCGACCCCGTCACTAGCGAGGCTGACACCAGACGGACACCGTCACGAGGAGAGGCTGACACCAGACTGAAACCGTCACTAGCGAGGCTGACACCAGACTGACACCGTCACGAGGAGAGGCTGACACCAGACTGACACCGTCACGAGGAGAGGCTGACACCAGACCGACACCGTCACGAGGAGAGGCTGACACCAGACGGACACCGTCACGAGGAGAGGCTGACACCAGACTGAAACCGTCACTAGCGAGGCTGACACCAGACTGACACCGTCAGTGGAGAGGCTGACACCAGACTGACACCGTCACGAGGAGAGGCTGACACCAGACTGACACCGTCACTAGCGAGGCTGACACCAGACGGACACCGTCACTTGGAGAGGCTGACACCAGACTGAAACCGTCACTAGCGAGGCTGACACCAGACTGAAACCGTCACTAGCGAGGCTGACACCAGACTGACACCGTCACGAGGAGAGGCTGACACCAGACTGACACCGTCACGAGGAGAGGCTGACACCAGACTGAAACCGTCACTAGCGAGGCTGACACCAGACTGACACTGTCACGAGGAGAGGCTGACACCAGACTGACACCGTCACGAGGAGAGGCTGACACCAGACTGAAACCGTCACTAGCGAGGCTGACACCAGACTGACACCGTCACGAGGAGAGGCTGACACCAGACTGAAACCGTCACTAGCGAGGCTGACACCAGACTGACACCGTCACTAGCGAGGCTGACACCAGACTGACACCGTCACGAGGAGAGGCTGACACCAGACTGAAACCGTCACTAGCGAGGCTGACACCAGACCGACCCCGTCACGAGGAGAGGCTGACACCAGACCGACCCCGTCACGAGGAGAGGCTGACACCAGACGGACCCCGTCACGAGGAGAGGCTGACACCAGACTGAAACCGTCACTAGCGAGGCTGACACCAGACTGACACCGTCACGAGGAGAGGCTGACACCAGACTGAAACCGTCACTAGCGAGGCTGACACCAGACTGACACCGTCACTAGCGAGGCTGACACCAGACTGACACCGTCACGAGGAGAGGCTAACACCAGACTGAAACCGTCACTAGCGAGGCTGACACCAGACCGACCCCGTCACGAGGAGAGGCTGACACCAGACCGACCCCGTCACGAGGAGAGGCTGACACCAGACGGACCCCGTCACGAGGAGAGGCTGACACCAGACCGACACCGTCACAAGGAGAGGCTGACACCAGACCGACCCCGTCACGAGGAGAGGCTGACACCAGACCGACCCCGTCACTAGCGAGGCTGACACCAGACTGACACCGTCACGAGGAGAGGCTGACACCAGACGGACCCCGTCACGAGGAGAGGCTGACACCAGACGGACCCCATCACGAGGAGAGGCTGACACCAGACCGACACCGTCACGAGGAGAGGATGACACCAGACCGACCCCGTCACGAGGAGAGACTGACACCAGACCGACCCCGTCACTAGCGAGGCTGACACCAGACTGACACCGTCACGAGGAGAGGCTGACACCAGACTGACACCGTCACGAGGAGAGGCTGACACCAGACTGACACCGTCACTAGCGAGGCTGACACCAGACTGACACCGTCACTAGCGAGGCTGACACCAGACCGACCCCGTCACTAGCGAGGCTGACACCAGACTGACACCGTCACGAGGAGAGGCTGACACCAGACGGACACCGTCACGAGGAGAGGCTGACACCAGACTGAAACCGTCACTAGCGAGGCTGACACCAGACTGACACCGTCACGAGGAGAGGCTGACACCAGACTGACACCGTCACGAGGAGAGGCTGACACCAGACTGACACCGTCACGAGGCGAGGCTGACACCAGACCGACACCGTCACGAGGCGAGGCTGACACCAGACCGACCCCGTCACTAGCGAGGCTGACACCAGACCGACCCCGTCACTAGCGAGGCTGACACCAGACGGACACCGTCACGAGGAGAGGCTGACACCAGACTGAAACCGTCACTAGCGAGGCTGACACCAGACTGACACCGTCACGAGGAGAGGCTGACACCAGACCGACCCCGTCACGAGGAGAGGCTGACACCAGACCGACCCCGTCACTAGCGAGGCTGACACCAGACTGACACCGTCACGAGGAGAGGCTGACACCAGACCGACTCCGTCACTAGCGAGGCTGACACCAGACCGACCCCGTCACGAGGCGAGGATGACACCAGACCGACACCGTCACTAGCGAGGATGACACCAGACCGACACCGTCACGAGGCGAGGCTGACACCAGACCGACACCGTCACGAGGAGAGGCTGACACCAGACTGAAACCGTCACTAGCGAGGCTGACACCAGACTGACACCGTCACGAGGAGAGGCTGACACCAGACTGACACCGTCACGAGGAGAGGCTGACACCAGACCGACACCGTCACGAGGAGAGGCTGACACCAGACGGACACCGTCACGAGGAGAGGCTGACACCAGACTGAAACCGTCACTAGCAAGGCTGACACCAGACTGACACCGTCAGTGGAGAGGCTGACACCAGACTGACACCGTCACGAGGAGAGGCTGACACCAGACTGACACCGTCACTAGCGAGGCTGACACCAGACGGACACCGTCACTTGGAGAGGCTGACACCAGACTGAAACCGTCACTAGCGAGGCTGACACCAGACTGAAACCGTCACTAGCGAGGCTGACACCAGACTGACACCGTCACGAGGAGAGGCTGACACCAGACTGACACCGTCACGAGGAGAGGCTGACACCAGACTGAAACCGTCACTAGCGAGGCTGACACCAGACTGACACTGTCACGAGGAGAGGCTGACACCAGACTGACACCGTCACGAGGAGAGGCTGACACCAGACTGAAACCGTCACTAGCGAGGCTGACACCAGACTGACACCGTCACGAGGAGAGGCTGACACCAGACTGAAACCGTCACTAGCGAGGCTGACACCAGACTGACACCGTCACTAGCGAGGCTGACACCAGACTGACACCGTCACGAGGAGAGGCTGACACCAGACTGAAACCGTCACTAGCGAGGCTGACACCAGACCGACCCCGTCACGAGGAGAGGCTGACACCAGACCGACCCCGTCACGAGGAGAGGCTGACACCAGACGGACCCCGTCACGAGGAGAGGCTGACACCAGACTGAAACCGTCACTAGCGAGGCTGACACCAGACTGACACCGTCACGAGGAGAGGCTGACACCAGACTGAAACCGTCACTAGCGAGGCTGACACCAGACTGACACCGTCACTAGCGAGGCTGACACCAGACTGACACCGTCACGAGGAGAGGCTAACACCAGACTGAAACCGTCACTAGAGAGGCTGACACCAGACCGACCCCGTCACGAGGAGAGGCTGACACCAGACCGACCCCGTCACGAGGAGAGGCTGACACCAGACGGACCCCGTCACGAGGAGAGGCTGACACCAGACGGACCCCGTCACGAGGAGAGGCTGACACCAGACCGACACCGTCACAAGGAGAGGCTGACACCAGACCGACCCCGTCACGAGGAGAGGCTGACACCAGACCGACCCCGTCACTAGCGAGGCTGACACCAGACTGACACCGTCACGAGGAGAGGCTGACACCAGACGGACCCCGTCACGAGGAGAGGCTGACACCAGACGGACCCCATCACGAGGAGAGGCTGACACCAGACCGACACCGTCACGAGGAGAGGATGACACCAGACCGACCCCGTCACGAGGAGAGACTGACACCAGACCGACCCCGTCACTAGCGAGGCTGACACCAGACTGACACCGTCACGAGGAGAGGCTGACACCAGACTGACACCGTCACGAGGAGAGGCTGACACCAGACTGACACCGTCACTAGCGAGGCTGACACCAGACTGACACCGTCACTAGCGAGGCTGACACCAGACCGACCCCGTCACTAGCGAGGCTGACACCAGACTGACACCGTCACGAGGAGAGGCTGACACCAGACGGACACCGTCACGAGGAGAGGCTGACACCAGACTGAAACCGTCACTAGCGAGGCTGACACCAGACTGACACCGTCACGAGGAGAGGCTGACACCAGACTGACACCGTCACGAGGAGAGGCTGACACCAGACTGACACCGTCACGAGGCGAGGCTGACACCAGACCGACACCGTCACGAGGCGAGGCTGACACCAGACCGACCCCGTCACTAGCGAGGCTGACACCAGACCGACCCCGTCACTAGCGAGGCTGACACCAGACGGACACCGTCACGAGGAGAGGCTGACACCAGACTGAAACCGTCACTAGCGAGGCTGACACCAGACTGACACCGTCACGAGGAGAGGCTGACACCAGACCGACCCCGTCACGAGGAGAGGCTGACACCAGACCGACCCCGTCACTAGCGAGGCTGACACCAGACTGACACCGTCACGAGGAGAGGCTGACACCAGACCGACTCCGTCACTAGCGAGGCTGACACCAGACCGACCCCGTCACGAGGCGAGGATGACACCAGACCGACACCGTCACTAGCGAGGATGACACCAGACCGACACCGTCACGAGGCGAGGCTGACACCAGACCGACACCGTCACGAGGCGAGGCTTACACCAGACCGACCCCGTCACTAGCGAGGCTGACACCAGACCGACCCCGTCACTAGCGAGGCTGACACCAGACGGACACCGTCACGAGGAGAGGCTGACACCAGACTGAAACCGTCACTAGCGAGGCTGACACCAGACTGACACCGTCACGAGGAGAGGCTGACACCAGACTGACACCGTCACGAGGAGAGGCTGACACCAGACCGACACCGTCACGAGGAGAGGCTGACACCAGACGGACACCGTCACGAGGAGAGGCTGACACCAGACTGAAACCGTCACTAGCGAGGCTGACACCAGACTGACACCGTCAGTGGAGAGGCTGACACCAGATTGACACCGTCACGAGGAGAGGCTGACACCAGACTGACACCGTCACTAGCGAGGCTGACACCAGACGGACACCGTCACGAGGAGAGGCTGACACCAGACTGAAACCGTCACTAGCGAGGCTGACACCAGACTGAAACCGTAACTAGCGAGGCTGACACCAGACTGACACCGTCACGAGGAGAGGCTGACACCAGACTGACACCGTCACGAGGAGAGGCTGACACCAGACTGACACTGTCACGAGGAGAGGCTGACACCAGACTGACACCGTCACGAGGAGAGGCTGACACCAGACTGAAACCGTCACTAGCGAGGCTGACACCAGACTGACACCGTCACGAGGAGAGGCTGACACCAGACTGAAACCGTCACTAGCGAGGCTGACACCAGACTGACACCGTCACTAGCGAGGCTGACACCAGACTGACACCGTCACGAGGAGAGGCTGACACCAGACTGAAACCGTCACTAGCGAGGCTGACACCAGACCGACCCCGTCACGAGGAGAGGCTGACACCAGACCGACCCCGTCACGAGGAGAGGCTGACACCAGACGGACCCCGTCACGAGGAGAGGCTGACACCAGACTGAAACCGTCACTAGCGAGGCTGACACCAGACTGACACCGTCACGAGGAGAGGCTGACACCAGACTGACACCGTCACTAGCGAGGCTGACACCAGACTGACACCGTCACGAGGAGAGGCTGACACCAGACTGAAACCGTCACTAGCGAGGCTGACACCAGACCGACCCCGTCACGAGGAGAGGCTGACACCAGACCGACCCCGTCACGAGGAGAGGCTGACACCAGACGGACCCCGTCACGAGGAGAGGCTGACACCAGACCGACCCCGTCACTAGCGAGGCTGACACCAGACTGACACCGTCACGAGGAGAGGCTGACACCAGACGGACACCGTCACGAGGAGAGGCTGACACCAGACTGAAACCGTCACTAGCGAGGCTGACACCAGACTGACACCGTCACGAGGAGAGGCTGACACCAGACTGACACCGTCACGAGGAGAGGCTGACACCAGACTGACACCGTCACTAGCGAGGCTGACACCAGACTGACACCGTCACTAGCGAGGCTGACACCAGACTGACACCGTCACTAGCGAGGCTGACACCAGACTGACACCGTCACGAGGAGAGGCTGACACCAGACGGACACCGTCACGAGGAGAGGCTGACACCAGACTGAAACCGTCACTAGCGAGGCTGACACCAGACTGACACCGTCACGAGGAGAGGCTGACACCAGACTGAAACCGTCACTAGCGAGGCTGACACCAGACTGACACCGTCACGAGGAGAGGCTGACACCAGACTGACACCGTCACGAGGAGAGGCTGACACCAGACCGACACCGTCACGAGGAGAGGCTGACACCAGACCGACCCCGTCACGAGGAGAGGCTGACACCAGACCGACCCCGTCACTAGCGAGGCTGACACCAGACTGACACCGTCACGAGGAGAGGCTGACACCAGACGGACACCGTCACGAGGAGAGGCTGACACCAGACTGAAACCGTCACTAGCGAGGCTGACACCAGACTGACACCGTCACGAGGAGAGGCTGACACCAGACTGACACCGTCACGAGGAGAGGCTGACACCAGACCGACCCCGTCACGAGGAGAGGCTGACACCAGACCGACACCGTCACGAGGAGAGGCTGACACCAGACCGACCCCGTCACGAGGAGAGGCTGACACCAGACCGACCCCGTCACTAGCGAGGCTGACACCAGACTGACACCGTCACGAGGAGAGGCTGACACCAGACGGACACCGTCACGAGGAGAGGCTGACACCAGACTGAAACCGTCACTAGCGAGGCTGACACCAGACTGACACCGTCACGAGGAGAGGCTGACACCAGACTGACACCGTCACGAGGAGAGGCTGACACCAGACTGACACCGTCACTAGCGAGGCTGACACCAGACTGACACCGTCACTAGCGAGGCTGACACCAGACTGACACCGTCACGAGGAGAGGCTGACACCAGACTGACACCGTCACGAGGAGAGGCTGACACCAGACTGACACCGTCACGAGGAGAGGCTGACACCAGACTGACACCGTCACTAGCGAGGCTGACACCAGACTGACACCGTCACTAGCGAGGCTGACACCAGACTGACACCGTCACTAGCGAGGCTGACACCAGACTGACACCGTCACGAGGAGAGGCTGACACCAGACGGACACCGTCACGAGGAGAGGCTGACACCAGACTGAAACCGTCACTAGCGAGGCTGACACCAGACTGTCACCGTCACGAGGAGAGGCTGACACCAGACTGACACCGTCACGAGGAGAGGCTGACACCAGACCGAAACCGTCACTAGCGAGGCTGACACCAGACGGACCCTGTCACGAGGAGAGGCTGACACCAGACCGACACCGTCACGAGGAGAGGCTGACACCCGACCGACACCGTCACGAGGAGAGGCTGACACCAGACCGACTCCGTCACTAGCGAGGCTGACACCAGACCGACCCCGTCACGAGGCGAGGATGACACCAGACCGACACCGTCACTAGCGAGGATGACACCAGACCGACACCGTCACGAGGCGAGGCTGACACCAGACCGACACCGTCACGAGGCGAGGCTGACACCAGACCGACCCCGTCAATAGCGAGGCTGACACCAGACCGACCCCGTCACTAGCGAGGCTGACACCAGACGGACACCGTCACGAGGAGAGGCTGACACCAGACTGACACCGTCACTAGCGAGGCTGACACCAGACTGACACCGTCACTAGCGAGGCTGACACCAGACTGACACCGTCACGAGGAGAGGCTGACACCAGACCCAAACCGTCACTAGCGAGGCTGACACCAGACTGACACCGTCACGAGGAGAGGCTGACACCAGACTGACACCGTCACGAGGAGAGGCTGACACCAGACTGACGCCGTCACTAGCGAGGCTGACACCAGACTGACACCGTCACTAGCGAGGCTGACACCAGACTGACACCGTCACGAGGAGAGGCTGACACCAGACCGAAACCGTCACTAGCGAGGCTGACACCAGACGGACCCTGTCACGAGGAGAGGCTGACACCAGACCGACACCGTCACGAGGAGAGGCTGACACCAGAACGACACCGTCACGAGGAGAGGCTGACACCAGACTGACACCGTCACGAGGAGAGGCTGACACCAGACTGACACCGTCACTAGCGAGGCTGACACCAGACCGACCCCGTCACGAGGCGAGGATGACACCAGACAGACACCGTCACTAGCGAGGATGACACCAGACCGACACAGTCACGAGGCGAGGCTGACACCAGACCGACACCGTCACGAGGCGAGGCTGACACCAGACCGACCCCGTCACTAGCGAGGCTGACACCAGACCGTCCCCGTCACTAGCGAGGCTGACACCAGACGGACACCGTCACGAGGAGAGGCTGACACCAGACTGAAACCGTCACTAGCGAGGCTGACACCAGACTGACACCGTCACGAGGAGAGGCTGACACCAGACCGACCCCGTCACGAGGAGAGGCTGACACCAGACCGACCCCGTCACTAGCGAGGCTGACACCAGACTGACACCGTCACGAGGAGAGGCTGACACCAGACTGACACCGTCACTAGCGAGGCTGACACCAGACCGACCCCGTCACGAGGAGAGGATGACACCAGACAGACACCGTCACTAGCGAGGATGACACCAGACCGACACAGTCACGAGGCAAGGCTGACACCAGACCGACACCGTCACGAGGCGAGGCTGACACCAGACCGACCCCGTCATTAGCGAGGCTGACACCAGACCGACCCCGTCACTAGCGAGGCTGACACCAGACGGACACCGTCACGAGGAGAGGCTGACACCAGACTGAAACCGTCACTAGCGAGGCTGACACCAGACTGACACCGTCACGAGGAGAGGCTGACACCAGACCGACCCCGTCACGAGGAGAGGCTGACACCAGACCGACCCCGTCACTAGCGAGGCTGACACCAGACTGACACCGTCACGAGGAGAGGCTGACACCAGACTGAAACCGTCACTAGCGAGGCTGACACCAGACTGACACCGTCACTAGCGAGGCTGACACCAGACTGACACCGTCACGAGGAGAGGCTGACACCAGACTGAAACCGTCACTAGCGAGGCTGACACCAGACCGACCCCGTCACGAGGAGAGGCTGACACCAGACCGACCCCGTCACGAGGAGAGGCTGACACCAGACCGACCCCGTCACTAGCGAGGCTGACACCAGACTGACACCGTCACGAGGAGAGGCTGACACCTGACTGAAACCGTCACTAGCGAGGCTGACACCAGACTGACACCGTCACGAGGAGAGGCTGACACCAGACTGACACCGTCACGAGGAGAGGCTGACACCAGACCGACACCGTCACTAGCGAGGCTGACACCAGACTGACACCGTCACTAGCGAGGCTGACACCAGACTGACACCGTCACGAGGAGAGGCTGACACCAGACCGAAACCGTCACTAGCGAGGCTGACACCAGACGGACCCTGTCACGAGGTGAGGCTGACACCAGACCGACACCGTCACGAGGAGAGGCTGACACCAGACCGACACCGTCACGAGGAGAGGCTGACACCAGACCGACTCCGTCACTAGCGAGGCTGACACCAGACCGACCCCGTCACGAGGCGAGGATGACACCAGACCGACACCGTCACTAGCGAGGATGACACCAGACCAACACCGTCACGAGGCGAGGCTGACACCAGACCGACACCGTCACGAGGCGAGGCTGACACCAGACCGACCCCGTCACTAGCGAGGCTGACACCAGACCGACCCCGTCACTAGCGAGGCTGACACCAGACGGACACCGTCAAGAGGAGAGGCTGACACCAGACTGAAACCGTCACTAGCGAGGCTGACACCAGACTGACACCGTCACGAGGAGAGGCTGACACCAGACCGACCCCGTCACGAGGAGAGGCTGACACCAGACCGACCCCGTCACTAGCGAGGCTGACACCAGACTGACACCGTCACGAGGAGAGGCTGACACCAGACTGAAACCGTCACTAGCGAGGCTGACACCAGACCGACCCCGTCACGAGGAGAGGCTGACACCAGACCGACCCCGTCACGAGGAGAGGCTGACACCAGACGGACCCCGTCACGAGGAGAGGCTGACACCAGACCGACACCGTCACGAGGAGAGGCTGACACCAGACCGACCCCGTCACGAGGAGGGGCTGACACCAGACCGACCCCGTCACTAGCGAGGCTGACACCAGACTGACACCGTCACGAGGAGAGGCTGACACCAGACGGACACCGTCACGAGGAGAGGCTGACACCAGACTGAAACCGTCACTAGCGAGGCTGACACCAGACTGACACCGTCACGAGGAGAGGCTGACACCAGACTGACACCGTCACGAGGAGAGGCTGACACCAGACTGACACCGTCACTAGCGAGGCTGACTCCAGACTGACACCGTCACTAGCGAGGCTGACACCAGACTGACACCGTCACTAGCGAGGCTGACACCAGACCGACACCGTCACGAGGAGAGGCTGACACCAGACTGAAACCGTCACTAGCGAGGCTGACACCAGACTGACACCGTCACGAGGAGAGGCTGACACCAGACCGACCCCGTCACGAGGAGAGGCTGACACCAGACCGACCCCGTCACTAGCGAGGCTGACACCAGACTGACACCGTCACGAGGAGAGGCTGACACCAGACTGAAACCGTCACTAGCGAGGCTGACACCAGACCGACCCCGTCACGAGGAGAGGCTGACACCAGACCGACCCCGTCACGAGGAGAGGCTGACACCAGACGGACCCCGTCACGAGGAGAGGCTGACACCAGACCGACACCGTCACGAGGAGAGGCTGACACCAGACCGACCCCGTCACGAGGAGAGGCTGACACCAGACCGACCCCGTCACTAGCGAGGCTGACACCAGACTGACACCGTCACGAGGAGAGGCTGACACCAGACGGACACCGTCACGAGGAGAGGCTGACACCAGACTGAAACCGTCACTAGCGAGGCTGACACCAGACTGACACCGTCACGAGGAGAGGCTGACACCAGACTGACACCGTCACGAGGAGAGGCTGACACCAGACTGACACCGTCACTAGCGAGGCTGACTCCAGACTGACACCGTCACTAGCGAGGCTGACACCAGACTGACACCGTCACTAGCGAGGCTGACACCAGACTGACACCGTCACGAGGAGAGGCTGACACCAGACCGAAACCGTCACTAGCGAGGCTGACACCAGACGGACCCTGTCACGAGGAGAGGCTGACACCAGACCGACACCGTCACGAGGAGAGGCTGATACCAGACCGACCCCGTCACGAGGAGAGGCTGACACCAGACCGACCCCGTCACGAGGAGAGGCTGACACCAGACGGACCCCGTCACGAGGAGAGGCTGACACCAGACCGACACCGTCACGAGGAGAGGCTGACACCAGACCGACCCCGTCACGAGGAGAGGCTGACACCAGACCGACCCCGTCACTAGCGAGGCTGACACCAGACTGACACCGTCACGAGGAGAGGCTGACACCAGACTGAAACCGTCACTAGCGAGGCTGACACCAGACTGACACCGTCACGAGGAGAGGCTGACACCAGACTGACACCGTCACGAGGAGAGGCTGACACCAGACTGACACCGTCACTAGCGAGGCTGACACCAGACTGACACCGTCACTAGCGAGGCTGACACCAGACTGACACCGTCACGAGGAGAGGCTGACACCAGACCGAAACCGTCACTAGCGAGGCTGACACCAGACGGACCCTGTCACGAGGAGAGGCTGACACCAGACCGACACCGTCACGAGGAGAGGCTGACACCAGACCGACACCGTCACGAGGAGAGGCTGACACCAGACCGAAACCGTCACTAGCGAGGCTGACACCAGACGGACCCTGTCACGAGGAGAGGCTGACACCAGACCGACCCCGTCACGAGGCGAGGATGACACCAGACCGACACCGTCACTAGCGAGGATGACACCAGACCGACACCGTCACGAGGCGAGGCTGACACCAGACCGACACCGTCACGAGGCGAGGCTGACACCAGACCGACCCCGTCACTAGCGAGGCTGACACCAGACCGACCCCGTCACTAGCGAGGCTGACACCAGACGGACACCGTCACGAGGAGAGGCTGACACCAGACTGAAACCGTCACTAGCGAGGCTGACACCAGACTGACACCGTCACGAGGAGAGGCTGACACCAGACCGACCCCGTCACGAGGAGAGGCTGACACCAGACCGACCCCGTCACTAGCGAGGCTGACATCAGACTGACACCGTCACGAGGAGAGGCTGACACCAGACCGAAACAGTCACTAGCGAGGCTGACACCAGACGGACCCTGTCACGAGGAGAGGCTGACACCAGACCGACACCGTCACGAGGAGAGGCTGACACCAGACCGACTCCGTCACTAGCGAGGCTGACACCAGACCGACCCCGTCACGAGGCGAGGATGACACCAGACCGACACCGTCACTAGCGAGGATGACACCAGACCGACACCGTCACGAGGCGAGGCTGACACCAGATCGACACCGTCACTAGCGAGGCTGACACCAGACCGACCCCGTCACTAGCGAGGCTGACACCAGACCGACCCCGTCACTAGCGAGGCTGACACCAGACGGACACCGTCACGAGGAGAGGCTGACACCAGACTGAAACCGTCACTAGCGAGGCTGACACCAGACTGACACCGTCACGAGGAGAGTCTGACACCAGACCGACCCCGTCACGAGGAGAGGCTGACACCAGACCGACCCCGTCACTAGCGAGGCTGACACCAGACTGACACCGTCACAAGGAGAGGCTGACACCAGACTGAAACCGTCACTAGCGAGGCTGACACCAGACTGACACCGTCACGAGGAGAGGCTGACACCAGACTGACACCGTCACTAGCGAGGCTGACACCAGACTGACACCGTCACTAGCGAGGCTGACACCAGACTGACACCGTCACGAGGAGAGGCTGACACCAGACTGAAACCGTCACTAGCGAGGCTGACACCAGACTGACACCGTCACGAGGAGAGGCTGACACCAGACTGACACCGTCACTAGCGAGGCTGACACCAGACTGACACCGTCACTAGCGAGGCTGATACCAGACTGACACCGTCACGAGGAGAGGCTGACACCAGACTGACACCGTCACGAGGAGAGGCTGACACCAGACTGACACCGTCACTAGCGAGGCTGACACCAGACTGACACCGTCACTAGCGAGGCTGACACCAGACTGACACCGTCACGAGGAGAGGCTGACACCAGACCGAAACCGTCACTAGCGAGGCTGACACCAGACGGACCCTGTCACGAGGAGAGGCTGACACCAGACCGACACCGTCACGAGGAGAGGCTGACACCAGACCGACACCGTCACGAGGAGAGGCTGACACCAGACCGACTCCGTCACTAGCGAGGCTGACACCAGACCGACCCCGTCACGAGGCGAGGATGACACCAGACCGACACCGTCACTAGCGAGGCTGACACCAGACTGACACCGTCACTAGCGAGGCTGACACCAGACTGACACCGTCACTAGCGAGGCTGATACCAGACTGACACCGTCACGAGGAGAGGCTGACACCAGACCGACCCAGTCACTAGCGAGGCTGACACCAGACTGACACCGTCACGAGGAGAGGCTGACACCAGACTGAAACCGTCACTAGCGAGGCTGACACCAGACTGACACCGTCACTAGCGAGGCTGACACCAGACTGACACCGTCACGAGGAGAGGCTGACACCAGACTGAAACCGTCACTAGCGAGGCTGACACCAGACCGACCCCGTCACGAGGAGAGGCTGACACCAGACGGACCCCGTCACGAGGAGAGGCTGACACCAGACCGACACCGTCACGAGGAGAGGCTGACACCAGACCGACCCCGTCACGAGGAGAGGCTGACACCAGACTGAAACCGTCACTAGCGAGGCTGACACCAGACCGACCCCGTCACGAGGAGAGGCTGACACCAGACCGACCCCGTCACGAGGAGAGGCTGACACCAGACCGACCCCGTCACGAGGAGAGGCTGACACCAGACTGAAACCGTCACTAGCGAGGCTGACACCAGACCGACCCCGTCACGAGGCAAGGATGACACCAGACCGACACCGTCACTAGCGAGGCTGACACCAGACTGACACCGTCACTAGCGAGGCTGACACCAGACTGACACCGTCACGAGGAGAGGCTGACACCAGACCGACCCCGTCACGAGGAGAGGCTGACACCAGACCGACCCCGTCACTAGCGAGGCTGACACCAGACTGACACCGTCACGAGGAGAGGCTGACACCAGACTGAAACCGTCACTAGCGAGGCTGACACCAGACTGACACCGTCACTAGCGAGGCTGACACCAGACCGACCCCGTCACGAGGAGAGGCTGACACCAGACCGAACCCGTCACTAGCGAGGCTGACACCAGACTGACACCGTCACGAGGAGAGGCTGACCCCAGACGGACACCGTCACGAGGAGAGGCTGACACCAGACTGAAACCGTCACTAGCGAGGCTGACACCAGACCGACCCCGTCACGAGGAGAGGCTGACACCAGACCGACCCCGTCACGAGGAGAGGCTGACACCAGACGGACCCCGTCACGAGGAGAGGCTGACACCAGACCGACACCGTCACGAGGAGAGGCTGACACCAGACCGACCCCGTCACGAGGAGAGGCTGACACCAGACCGACCCCGTCACTAGCGAGGCTGACACCAGACTGACACCGTCACGAGGAGAGGCTGACACCAGACGGACACCGTCACGAGGAGAGGCTGACACCAGACTGAAACCGTCACTAGCGAGGCTGACACCAGACTGACACCGTCACGAGGAGAGGCTGACACCAGACTGACACCGTCACGAGGAGAGGCTGACACCAGACTGACACCGTCACTAGCGAGGCTGACACCAGACTGAAACCGTCACTAGCGAGGCTGACACCAGACTGACACCGTCACGAGGAGAGGCTGACACCAGACTGAAACCGTCACTAGCGAGGCTGACACCAGACTGACACCGTCACGAGGAGAGGCTGACACCAGACCGAAACCGTCACTAGCGAGGCTGACACCAGACGGACCCTGTCACGAGGAGAGGCTGACACCAGACCGACACCGTCACGAGGAGAGGCTGACACCAGACCGACTCCGTCACTAGCGAGGCTGACACCAGACCGACCCCGTCACGAGGCGAGGATGACACCAGACCGACACCGTCACTAGCGAGGATGACACCAGACCTACACCGTCACGAGGCGAGGCTGACACCAGACCGACACCGTCACGAGGCGAGGCTGACACCAGACCGACCCCGTCACTAGCGAGGCTGACACCAGACCGACCCCGTCACTAGCGAGGCTGACACCAGACCGACCCCGTCACTAGCGAGGCTGACACCAGACGGACACCGTCACGAGGAGAGGCTGACACCAGACTGAAACCGTCACTAGCGAGGCTGACACCAGACTGACACCGTCACGAGGAGAGGCTGACACCAGACCGACCCCGTCACGAGGAGAGGCTGACCCCAGACCGACCCCGTCACTAGTGAGGCTGACACCAGACTGACACCGTCACGAGGAGAGGCTGACACCAGACTGAAACCGTCACTAGCGAGGCTGACACCAGACTGACACCGTCACTAGCGAGGCTGACACCAGACTGACACCGTCACGAGGAGAGGCTGACACCAGACCGAAACCGTCACTAGCGAGGCTGACACCAGACGGACACCGTCACGAGGAGAGGCTGACACCAGACCGACACCGTCACGAGGAGAGGCTGACACCAGACCGACACCGTCACGAGGAGAGGCTGACACCAGACCGACACCGTCACGAGGCGAGGCTGACACCAGACCGACCCCGTCACTAGCGAGGCTGACACCAGACCGACCCCGTCACTAGCGAGGCTGACACCAGACGGACACCTTCACGAGGAGAGGCTGACACCAGACTGAAACCGTCACTAGCGAGGCTGACACCAGACTGACACCGTCACGAGGAGAGGCTGACACCAGACCGACCCCGTCACGAGGAGAGGCTGACACCAGACCGACCCCGTCACTAGCGAGGCTGACACCAGACTGACACCGTCACGAGGAGAGGCTGACACCAGACTGAAACCGTCACTAGCGAGGCTGACACCAGACCGACCCCGTCACGAGGAGAGGCTGACACCAGACCGACCCCGTCACGAGGAGAGGCTGACACCAGACTGACCCCGTCACGAGGAGAGGCTGACACCAGACCGACACCGTCACGAGGAGAGGCTGACACCAGACCGACCCCGTCACGAGGAGAGGCTGACACCAGACCGACCCCGTCACTAGCGAGGCTGACACCAGACTGACACCGTCACGAGGAGAGGCTGACACCAGACGGACACCGTCACGAGGAGAGGCTGACACCAGACTGAAACCGTCACTAGCGAGGCTGACACCAGACTGACACCGTCACGAGGAGAGGCTGACACCAGACTGACACCGTCACGAGGAGAGGCTGACACCAGACTGACACCGTCACTAGCGAGGCTGACACCAGACTGACACCGTCACTAGCGAAGCTGACACCAGACTGACACGGTCACGAGGAGAGGCTGACACCAGACCGAAACCGTCACTAGCGAGGCTGACACCAGACGGACCCTGTCACGAGGAGAGGCTGACACCAGACCGACACCGTCACGAGGAGAGGCTGACACCAGACCGACACCGTCACGAGGAGAGGCTGACACCAGACCGACTCCGTCACTAGCAAGGCTGACACCAGACCGACCCCGTCACGAGGCGAGGATGACACCAGACAGACCCCGTCACTAGCGAGGCTGACACCAGACGGACACCGTCACGAGGAGAGGCTGACACCAGACTGAAACCGTCACTAGCGAGGCTGACACCAGACTGACACCGTTACGAGGAGAGGCTGACACCAGACTGACACCGTCACAAGGAGAGGCTGACACCAGACTGAAACCGTCACTAGCGAGGCTGACACCAGACTGACACCGTCACGAGGAGAGGCTGACACCAGACGGACACCGTCACGAGGAGAGGCTGACACCAGACTGAAACCGTCACTAGCGAGGCTGACACCAGACTGACACCGTCACGAGGAGAGGCTGACACCAGACTGACACCGTCACTAGCGAGGCTGACACCAGACTGACACCGTCACGAGGAGAGGCTGACACCAGACTGAAACCGTCACTAGCGAGGCTGACACCAGACCGACCCCGTCACAAGGAGAGGCTGACACCAGACCGACCCCGTCACGAGGAGAGGCTGACACCAGACTGACCCCGTCACGAGGAGAGGCTGACACCAGACCGACACCGTCACGAGGAGAGGCTGACACCAGACCGACCCCGTCACGAGGAGAGGCTGACACCAGACCGACCCCGTCACTAGCGAGGCTGACACCAGACTGACACCGTCACGAGGAGAGGCTGACACCAGACGGACACCGTCACGAGGAGAGGCTGACACCAGACTGAAACCGTCACTAGCGAGGCTGACACCAGACTGACACCGTCACGAGGAGAGGCTGACACCAGACTGACACCGTCACGAGGAGAGGCTGACACCAGACTGACACCGTCACTAGCGAGGCTGACACCAGACTGACACCGTCACTAGCGAGGCTGACACCAGACTGACACCGTCACTAGCGAGGCTGACACCAGACTGACACCGTCACGAGGAGAGGCTGACACCAGACCGAAACCGTCACTAGCGAGGCTGACACCAGACGGACTCTGTCACGAGGAGAGGCTGACACCAGACCGACACCGTCACGAGGAGAGGCTGACACCAGACCGACACCGTCACGAGGAGAGGCTGACACCAGACCGACTCCGTCACTAGCGAGGCTGACACCAGACCGACCCCGTCACGAGGCGAGGATGACACCAGACCGACACCGTCACTAGCGAGGATGACACCAGACCGACACCGTCACGAGGCGAGGCTGACACCAGACCGACACCGTCACGAGGCGAGGCTGACACCAGACCGACCCCGTCACTAGCGAGGCTGACACCAGACAGACCCCGTCACTAGCGAGGCTGACACCAGACGGACACCGTCACGAGGAGAGGCTGACACCAGACTGAAACCGTCACTAGCGAGGCTGACACCAGACTGACACCGTTACGAGGAGAGGCTGACACCAGACTGAAACCGTCACTAGCGAGGCTGACACCAGACTGACACTGTCACGAGGAGAGGCTCTCACCAGACTGACACCGTCACGAGGAGAGGCTGACACCAGACTGAAACCGTCACTAGCGAGGCTGACACCAGACTGACACCGTCACGAGGAGAGGCTGACACCAGACTGAAACCGTCACTAGCGAGGCTGACACCAGACTGACACCGTCACTAGCGAGGCTGACACCAGACTGACACCGTCACGAGGAGAGGCTGACACCAGACTGAAACCGTCACTAGCGAGGCTGACACCAGACCGACCCCGTCACGAGGAGAGGCTGACACCAGACCGACCCCGTCACGAGGAGAGGCTGACACCAGACGGACCCCGTCACGAGGAGAGGCTGACACCAGACCGACACTGTCACGAGGAGAGGCTGACACCAGACCGACCCCGTCACGAGGAGAGGCTGACACCAGACCGACCCCGTCACGAGGAGAGGCTGACACCAGACCGACCCCGTCACTAGCGAGGCTGACACCAGACTGACACCGTCACGAGGAGAGGCTGACACCAGACTGACACCGTCACGAGGAGAGGCTGACACCAGACTGACACCGTCACTAGCGAGGCTGACACCAGACTGACACCGTCACTAGCGAGGCTGACACCAGACTGACACCGTCACGAGGAGAGGCTGACACCAGACCGAAACCGTCACTAGCGAGGCTGACACCAGACGGACCCTGTCACGAGGAGAGGCTGACACCAGACCGACACCGTCAAGAGGAGAGGCTGACACCAGACCGACTCCGTCACTAGCGAGGCTGACACCAGACCGACCCCGTCACGAGGCGAGGATGACACCAGACCGACACCGTCACTAGCGAGGATGACACCAGACCGACACCGTCACGAGGCGAGGCTGACACCAGACCGACACCGTCACGAGGCGAGGCTGACACCAGACCGACCCCGTCACTAGCGAGGCTGACACCAGACCGACCCCGTCACTAGCGAGGCTGACACCAGACGGACACCGTCACGAGGAGAGGCTGACACCAGACTGAAACCGTCACTAGCGAGGCTGACACCAGACTGACACCGTCACGAGGAGAGGCTGACACCAGACTGAAACCGTCACGAGGAGAGGCTGACACCAGACTGAAACCGTCACTAGCAAGGCAGACACCAGACTGACACCGTCACGAGGAGAGGCTGACACCAGACTGACACCGTCACGAGGAGAGGCTGACACCAGACTGAAACCGTCACTAGCGAGGCTGACACCAGACTGACACCGTCACGAGGAGAGGCTGACACCAGACTGAAACCGTCACTAGCGAGGCTGACACCAGACTGACACCGTCACTAGCGAGGCTGACACCAGACTGAAACCGTCACGAGGAGAGGCTGACACCAGACTGAAACCGTCATTAGCGAGGCTGACACCAGACCGACCCGTCACGAGGAGAGGCTGACACCAGACCGACCCCGTCACGAGGAGAGGCTGACACCAGACGAACCCCTTCACGAGGAGAGGCTGACACCAGACCGACACCGTCACGAGGAGAGGCTGACACCAGACCGACCCCGTCACGAGGAAAGGCTGACACCAGACCGACCCCGTCACTAGCGAGGCTGACACCAGACTGACACCGTCACGAGGAGAGGCTGACACCAGACGGACACCGTCACGAGGAGAGGCTGACACCAGACTGAAACCGTCACTAGCGAGGCTGACACCAGACTGACACCGTCACGAGGAGAGGCTGACACCAGACTGACACCGTCACGAGGAGAGGCTGACACCAGACTGACACCGTCACTAGCGAGGCTGACACCAGACTGACACCGTCACTAGCGAGGCTGACACCAGACTGACACCGTCACGAGGAGAGGCTGACACCAGACCGAAACCGTCACTAGCGAGGCTGACACCAGACGGACCCTGTCACGAGGAGAGGCTGACACCAGACCGACACCGTCACGAGGAGAGGCTGACACCAGACCGACACCGTCACGAGGAGAGGCTGACACCAGACTGACTCCGTCACTAGCGAGGCTGACACCAGACCGACCCCGTCACGAGGCGAGGATGACACCAGACCGACACCGTCACTAGCGAGGATGACACCAGACCGACCCCGTCACTAGCGAGGCTGACACCAGACCGACCCAGTCACTAGCGAGGCTGACACCAGACGGACACCGTCACGAGGAGAGGCTGACACCAGACTGAAACCGTCACTAGCGAGGCTGACACCAGACTGACACCGTCACTAGCGAGGCTGACACCAGACTGACACCGTCACGAGGAGAGGCTGACACCAGACTGAAACCGTCACTAGCGAGGCTGACACCAGACCAACCCCGTCACGAGGAGAGGCTGACACCAGACCGACCCCGTCACGAGGAGAGGCTGACACCAGACTGAAACCGTCACTAGCGAGGCTGACACCAGACTGACACCGTCACGAGGAGAGGCTGACACCAGACAGACACCGTCACTAGCGAGGCTGACACCAGACTGACACCGTCACTAGCGAGGCTGACACCAGACTGACACCGTCACGAGGAGAGGCTGACACCAGACCGACACCGTCACGAGGAGAGGCTGACACCAGACCGACACCGTCACGAGGAGAGGCTGACACCAGACTGACTCCGTCACTAGCGAGGCTGACACCAGACCGACCCTGTCACGAGGCGAGGATGACACCAGACCGACACCGTCACTAGCGAGGATGACACCAGACCGACCCCGTCACTAGCGAGGCTGACACCAGACCGACCCAGTCACTAGCGAGGCTGACACCAGACTGACACCGTCACGAGGAGAGGCTGACACCAGACTGAAACCGTCACTAGCGAGGCTGACACCAGACTGACACCGTCACTAGCGAGGCTGACACCAGACTGACACCGTCACGAGGAGAGGCTGACACCAGACTGAAACCGTCACTAGCGAGGCTGACACCAGACCAACCCCGTCACGAGGAGAGGCTGACACCAGACCGACCCCGTCACGAGGAGAGGCTGACACCAGACTGAAACCGTCACTAGCGAGGCTGACACCAGACTGACACCGTCACTAGCGAGGCTGACACCAGACTGACACCGTCATGAGGAGAGGCTGACACCAGACCGAAACCATCACTAGCGAGGCTGACACCAGACTGACACCGTCACGAGGAGAGGCTGACACCAGACTGACACCGTCACTAGCGAGGCTGACACCAGACTGACACCGTCACTAGCGAGGCTGACACCAGACTGACACGGTCACGAGGAGAGGCTGACACCAGACCGAAACCGTCACTAGCGAGGCTGACACCAGACGGACCCTGTCACGAGGAGAGGCTGACACCAGACCGACACCGTCACGAGGAGAGGCTGACACCAGACCGACACCGTCACGAGGAGAGGCTGACACCAGACCGACTCCGTCACTAGCGAGGCTGACACCAGACCGACCCCGTCACGAGGCGAGGATGACACCAGACCGACACCGTCACTAGCGAGGATGACACCAGACCGACACCGTCACGAGGCGAGGCTGACACCAGACCGACACCGTCACGAGGCGAGGCTGACACCAGACCGACCCCGTCACTAGCGAGGCTGACACCAGACAGACCCCGTCACTAGCGAGGCTGACACCAGACGGACACCGTCACGAGGAGAGGCTGACACCAGACTGAAACCGTCACTAGCGAGGCTGACACCAGACTGACACCGTTACGAGGAGAGGCTGACACCAGACTGACACCGTCACGAGGAGAGGCTGACACCAGACTGAAACCGTCACTAGCGAGGCTGACACCAGACTGACACTGTCACGAGGAGAGGCTGACACCAGACTGACACCGTCACGAGGAGAGGCTGACACCAGACTGAAACCGTCACTAGCGAGGCTGACACCAGACTGACACCGTCACGAGGAGAGGCTGACACCAGACTGAAACCGTCACTAGCGAGGCTGACACCAGACTGACACCGTCACTAGCGAGGCTGACACCAGACTGACACCGTCACGAGGAGAGGCTGACACCAGACTGAAACCGTCACTAGCGAGGCTGACACCAGACCGACCCGTCACGAGGAGAGGCTGACACCAGACCGACCCCGTCACGAGGAGAGGCTGACACCAGACTGACCCCGTCACGAGGAGAGGCTGACACCAGACCGACACCGTCACGAGGAGAGGCTGACACCAGACCGACCCCGTCACGAGGAGAGGCTGACACCAGACTGAAACCGTCACTAGCGAGGCTGACACCAGACTGACACCGTCACGAGGAGAGGCTGACACCAGACGGACACCGTCACGAGGAGAGGCTGACACCAGACTGAAACCGTTACTAGCGAGGCTGACACCAGACTGACACCGTCACGAGGAGAGGCTGACACCAGACTGACACCGTCACGAGGAGAGGCTGACACCAGACTGACACCGTCACTAGCGAGGCTGACACCAGACTGACACCGTCACTAGCGAAGCTGACACCAGACTGACACGGTCACGAGGAGAGGCTGACACCAGACCGAAACCGTCACTAGCGAGGCTGACACCAGACGGACCCTGTCACGAGGAGAGGCTGACACCAGACCGACACCGTCACGAGGAGAGGCTGACACCAGACCGACACCGTCACGAGGAGAGGCTGACACCAGACCGACTCCGTCACTAGCGAGGCTGACACCAGACCGACCCCGTCACGAGGCGAGGATGACACCAGACCGACACCGTCACTAGCGAGGATGACACCAGACCGACACCGTCACGAGGCGAGGCTGACACCAGACCGACACCGTCACGAGGCGAGGCTGACACCAGACCGACCCCGTCACTAGCGAGGCTGACACCAGACAGACCCCGTCACTAGCGAGGCTGACACCAGACGGACACCGTCACGAGGAGAGGCTGACACCAGACTGAAACCGTCACTAGCGAGGCTGACACCAGACTGAAACCGTCACGAGGAGAGGCTGACACCAGACTGAAACCGTCACTAGCGAGGCTGACACCAGACTGACACCGTCACTAGCGAGGCTGACACCAGACTGACACCGTCACGAGGAGAGGCTGACACCAGACTGAAACCGTCACTAGCGAGGCTGACACCAGACCGACCCCGTCACGAGGAGAGGCTGACACCAGACCGACCCCGTCACGAGGAGAGGCTGACACCAGACTGACCCCGTCACGAGGAGAGGCTGACACCAGACCGACACCGTCACGAGGAGAGGCTGACACCAGACCGACCCCGTCACGAGGAGAGGCTGACACCAGACCGACCCCGTCACTAGCGAGGCTGACACCAGACTGACACCGTCACGAGGAGAGGCTGACACCAGACGGACACCGTCACGAGGAGAGGCTGACACCAGACTGAAACCGTCACTAGCGAGGCTGACACCAGACTGACACCGTCACGAGGAGAGGCTGACACCAGACTGACACCGTCACGAGGAGAGGCTGACACCAGACTGACACCGTCACTAGCGAGGCTGACACCAGACTGACACCGTCACTAGCGAGGCTGACACCAGTCTGACACGGTCACGAGGAGAGGCTGACACCAGACCGAAACCGTCACTAGCGAGGCTGACACCAGACGGACCCTGTCACGAGGAGAGGCTGACACCAGACCGACACCGTCACGAGGAGAGGCTGACACCAGACCGACACCGTCACGAGGAGAGGCTGACACCAGACCGACTCCGTCACTAGCGAGGCTGACACCAGACCGACCCCGTCACGAGGCGAGGATGACACCAGACCGACACCGTCACTAGCGAGGATGACACCAGACCGACACCGTCACGAGGCGAGGCTGACACCAGACCGACACCGTCACGAGGCGAGGCTGACACCAGACCGACCCCGTCACTAGCGAGGCTGACACCAGACAGACCCTGTCACGAGGAGAGGCTGACACCAGACCGACACCGTCACGAGGAGAGGCTGACACCAGACCGACACCGTCACGAGGAGAGGCTGACACCAGACCGACTCCGTCACTAGCGAGGCTGACACCAGACCGACCCCGTCACGAGGCGAGGATGACACCAGACCGACACCGTCACTAGCGAGGATGACACCAGACCGACACCGTCACGAGGCGAGGCTGACACCAGACCGACACCGTCACGAGGCGAGGCTGACACCAGACCGACCCCGTCACTAGCGAGGCTGACACCAGACAGACCCCGTCACTAGCGAGGCTGACACCAGACGGACACCGTCACGAGGAGAGGCTGACACCAGACTGAAACCGTCACTAGCGAGGCTGACACCAGACTGAAACCGTCACGAGGAGAGGCTGACACCAGACTGAAACCGTCACTAGCGAGGCTGACACCAGACCGACCCCGTCACGAGGCGAGGATGACACCAGACCGACACCGTCACGAGGAGAGGCTGACACCAGACCGACTCCGTCACTAGCGAGGCTGACACCAGACCGACCCCGTCACGAGGCGAGGATGACACCAGACCGACACCGTCACTAGCGAGGATGACACCAGACCGACACCGTCACGAGGCGAGGCTGACACCAGACCGACACCGTCACGAGGCGAGGCTGACACCAGACCGACCCCGTCACTAGCGAGGCTGACACCAGACAGACCCTGTCACGAGGAGAGGCTGACACCAGACCGACACCGTCACGAGGAGAGGCTGACACCAGACCGACACCGTCACGAGGAGAGGCTGACACCAGACCGACTCCGTCACTAGCGAGGCTGACACCAGACCGACCCCGTCACGAGGCGAGGATGACACCAGACCGACACCGTCACTAGCGAGGATGACACCAGACCGACACCGTCACGAGGCGAGGCTGACACCAGACCGACACCGTCACGAGGCGAGGCTGACACCAGACCGACCCCGTCACTAGCGAGGCTGACACCAGACAGACCCCGTCACTAGCGAGGCTGACACCAGACGGACACCGTCACGAGGAGAGGCTGACACCAGACTGAAACCGTCACTAGCGAGGCTGACACCAGACTGAAACCGTCACGAGGAGAGGCTGACACCAGACTGAAACCGTCACTAGCGAGGCTGACACCAGACTGACACCGTCACTAGCGAGGCTGACACCAGACTGACACCGTCACGAGGAGAGGCTGACACCAGACTGAAACCGTCACTAGCGAGGCTGACACCAGACCGACCCCGTCACGAGGAGAGGCTGACACCAGACCGACCCCGTCACGAGGAGAGGCTGACACCAGACTGACCCCGTCACGAGGAGAGGCTGACACCAGACCGACACCGTCACGAGGAGAGGCTGACACCAGACCGACCCCGTCACGAGGAGAGGCTGACACCAGACCGACCCCGTCACTAGCGAGGCTGACACCAGACTGACACCGTCACGAGGAGAGGCTGACACCAGACGGACACCGTCACGAGGAGAGGCTGACACCAGACTGAAACCGTCACTAGCGAGGCTGACACCAGACTGACACCGTCACGAGGAGAGGCTGACACCAGACTGACACCGTCACGAGGAGAGGCTGACACCAGACTGACACCGTCACTAGCGAGGCTGACACCAGACTGACACCGTCACTAGCGAGGCTGACACCAGACTGACACGGTCACGAGGAGAGGCTGACACCAGACCGAAACCGTCACTAGCGAGGCTGACACCAGACGGACCCTGTCATGAGGAGAGGCTGACACCAGACCGACACCGTCACGAGGAGAGGCTGACACCAGACCGACACCGTCACGAGGAGAGGCTGACACCAGACCGACTCCGTCACTAGCGAGGCTGACACCAGACCGACCCCGTCACGAGGCGAGGATGACACCAGACCGACACCGTCACTAGCGAGGATGACACCAGACCGACACCGTCACGAGGCGAGGCTGACACCAGACCGACACCGTCACGAGGCGAGGCTGACACCAGACCGACCCCGTCACTAGCGAGGCTGACACCAGACAGACCCCGTCACTAGCGAGGCTGACACCAGACTGACACCGTCACGAGGAGAGGCTGACACCAGACTGAAACCGTCACTAGCGAGGCTGACACCAGACTGACACCGTCACTAGCGAGGCTGACACCAGACTGACACCGTCACGAGGAGAGGCTGACACCAGACTGAAACCGTCACTAGCGAGGCTGACACCAGACCAACCCCGTCACGAGGAGAGGCTGACACCAGACCGACCCCGTCACGAGGAGAGGCTGACACCAGACTGAAACCGTCACTAGCGAGGCTGACACCAGACTGACACCGTCACGAGGAGAGGCTGACACCAGACTGACACCGTCACGAGGAGAGGCTGACACCAGACTGACACCGTCACTAGCGAGGCTGACACCAGACTGACACCGTCACTAGCGAGGCTGACACCAGCCTGACACCGTCACGAGGAGAGGCTGACACCAGACCGAAACCGTCACTAGCGAGGCTGACACCAGACGGACCCTGTCACGAGGAGAGGCTGACACCAGACCGACACCGTCACGAGGAGAGGCTGACACCAGACCGACACCGTCACGAGGAGAGGCTGACACCAGACCGACCCCGTCACTAGCGAGGCTGACACCAGACCGACCCCGTCACTAGCGAGGCTGACACCAGACGGACACCGTCACGAGGAGAGGCTGACACCAGACTGAAACCGTCACTAGCGAGGCTGACACCAGACTGACACCGTCACGAGGAGAGGCTGACACCAGACCGACCCCGTCACGAGGAGAGGCTGACACCAGACCGACCCCGTCACTAGCGAGGCTGACACCAGACTGACACCGTCACGAGGAGAGGCTGACACCAGACTGAAACCGTCACTAGCGAGGCTGACACCAGACAGACACCGTCACTAGCGAGGCTGACACCAGACTGACACCGTCACGAGGAGAGGCTGACACCAGACTGAAACCGTCACTAGCGAGGCTGACACCAGACCGACCCCGTCACGAGGAGAGGCTGACACCAGACCGACCCCGTCACGAGGAGAGGCTGACACTAGACGGACCCCGTCACGAGGAGAGGCTGACACCAGACCGACACCGTCACGAGGAGAGGCTGACACCAGACCGACCCCGTCACGAGGAGAGGCTGACACCAGACCGACCCCGTCACTAGCGAGGCTGACACCAGACTGACACCGTCACGAGGAGAGGCTGACACCAGACCGAAACAGTCACTAGCGAGGCTGACACCAGACGGACCCTGTCACGAGGAGAGGCTGACACCAGACCGACCCCGTCACGAGGATAGGCTGACACCAGACCGACCCCGTCACTAGCGAGGCTGACACCAGACTGACACCGTCACGAGGAGAGGCTGACACCAGACTGAAACCGTCACTAGCGAGGCTGACACCAGACCGACACCGTCACTAGCGAGGCTGACACCAGACTGACACCGTCACGAGGAGAGGCTGACACCAGACCGACTCCGTCACTAGCGAGGCTGACACCAGACCGACCCCGTCACGAGGCGAGGATGACACCAGACCGACACCGTCACTAGCGAGGATGACACCAGACCGACACCGTCACGAGGCGAGGCTGACACCAGACCGACACCGTCACGAGGCGAGGCTGACACCAGACCGACCCCGTCACTAGCGAGGCTGACACCAGACAGACCCCGTCACTAGCGAGGCTGACACCAGACGGACACCGTCACGAGGAGAGGCTGACACCAGACTGAAACCGTCACTAGCGAGGCTGACACCAGACTGAAACCGTCACGAGGAGAGGCTGACACCAGACTGAAACCGTCACTAGCGAGGCTGACACCAGACTGACACCGTCACTAGCGAGGCTGACACCAGACTGACACCGTCACGAGGAGAGGCTGACACCAGACTGAAACCGTCACTAGCGAGGCTGACACCAGACCGACCCCGTCACGAGGAGAGGCTGACACCAGACCGACCCCGTCACGAGGAGAGGCTGACACCAGACTGACCCCGTCACGAGGAGAGGCTGACACCAGACCGACACCGTCACGAGGAGAGGCTGACACCAGACCGACCCCGTCACGAGGAGAGGCTGACACCAGACCGACCCCGTCACTAGCGAGGCTGACACCAGACTGACACCGTCACGAGGAGAGGCTGACACCAGACGGACACCGTCACGAGGAGAGGCTGACACCAGACTGAAACCGTCACTAGCGAGGCTGACACCAGACTGACACCGTCACGAGGAGAGGCTGACACCAGACTGACACCGTCACGAGGAGAGGCTGACACCAGACTGACACCGTCACTAGCGAGGCTGACACCAGACTGACACCGTCACTAGCGAGGCTGACACCAGACTGACACGGTCACGAGGAGAGGCTGACACCAGACCGAAACCGTCACTAGCGAGGCTGACACCAGACGGACCCTGTCATGAGGAGAGGCTGACACCAGACCGACACCGTCACGAGGAGAGGCTGACACCAGACCGACACCGTCACGAGGAGAGGCTGACACCAGACCGACTCCGTCACTAGCGAGGCTGACACCAGACCGACCCCGTCACGAGGCGAGGATGACACCAGACCGACACCGTCACTAGCGAGGATGACACCAGACCGACACCGTCACGAGGCGAGGCTGACACCAGACCGACACCGTCACGAGGCGAGGCTGACACCAGACCGACCCCGTCACTAGCGAGGCTGACACCAGACAGACCCCGTCACTAGCGAGGCTGACACCAGACTGACACCGTCACGAGGAGAGGCTGACACCAGACTGAAACCGTCACTAGCGAGGCTGACACCAGACTGACACCGTCACTAGCGAGGCTGACACCAGACTGACACCGTCACGAGGAGAGGCTGACACCAGACTGAAACCGTCACTAGCGAGGCTGACACCAGACCAACCCCGTCACGAGGAGAGGCTGACACCAGACCGACCCCGTCACGAGGAGAGGCTGACACCAGACTGAAACCGTCACTAGCGAGGCTGACACCAGACTGACACCGTCACGAGGAGAGGCTGACACCAGACTGACACCGTCACGAGGAGAGGCTGACACCAGACTGACACCGTCACTAGCGAGGCTGACACCAGACTGACACCGTCACTAGCGAGGCTGACACCAGCCTGACACCGTCACGAGGAGAGGCTGACACCAGACCGAAACCGTCACTAGCGAGGCTGACACCAGACGGACCCTGTCACGAGGAGAGGCTGACACCAGACCGACACCGTCACGAGGAGAGGCTGACACCAGACCGACACCGTCACGAGGAGAGGCTGACACCAGACCGACCCCGTCACTAGCGAGGCTGACACCAGACCGACCCCGTCACTAGCGAGGCTGACACCAGACGGACACCGTCACGAGGAGAGGCTGACACCAGACTGAAACCGTCACTAGCGAGGCTGACACCAGACTGACACCGTCACGAGGAGAGGCTGACACCAGACCGACCCCGTCACGAGGAGAGGCTGACACCAGACCGACCCCGTCACTAGCGAGGCTGACACCAGACTGACACCGTCACGAGGAGAGGCTGACACCAGACTGAAACCGTCACTAGCGAGGCTGACACCAGACAGACACCGTCACTAGCGAGGCTGACACCAGACTGACACCGTCACGAGGAGAGGCTGACACCAGACTGAAACCGTCACTAGCGAGGCTGACACCAGACCGACCCCGTCACGAGGAGAGGCTGACACCAGACCGACCCCGTCACGAGGAGAGGCTGACACTAGACGGACCCCGTCACGAGGAGAGGCTGACACCAGACCGACACCGTCACGAGGAGAGGCTGACACCAGACCGACCCCGTCACGAGGAGAGGCTGACACCAGACCGACCCCGTCACTAGCGAGGCTGACACCAGACTGACACCGTCACGAGGAGAGGCTGACACCAGACCGAAACAGTCACTAGCGAGGCTGACACCAGACGGACCCTGTCACGAGGAGAGGCTGACACCAGACCGACCCCGTCACGAGGATAGGCTGACACCAGACCGACCCCGTCACTAGCGAGGCTGACACCAGACTGACACCGTCACGAGGAGAGGCTGACACCAGACTGAAACCGTCACTAGCGAGGCTGACACCAGACCGACACCGTCACTAGCGAGGCTGACACCAGACTGACACCGTCACGAGGAGAGGCTGACACCAGACTGAAACCGTCACTAGCGAGGCTGACACCAGACCGACCCCGTCACGAGGAGAGGCTGACACCAGACCGACCCCGTCACGAGGAGAGGCTGACACCAAGCGGACCCCGTCACGAGGAGAGGCTGACACCAGACCGACACCGTCACGAGGAGAGGCTGACACCAGACCGACCCCGTCACGAGGAGAGGTTGACACCAGACCGACCCCGTCACTAGCGAGGCTGACACCAGACTGACACCGTCACGAGGAGAGGCTGACACCAGACGGACACCGTCACGAGGAGAGGCTGACACCAGACTGAAACCGTCACTAGCGAGGCTGACACCAGACTGACACCGTCACGAGGAGAGGCTGACACCAGACTGAAACCGTCACTAGCGAGGCTAACACCAGACCGACCCCTTCACGAGGAGAGGCTGACACCAGACCGACCCCGTCACGAGGAGAGGCTGACACCAGACGGACCCCGTCACGAGGAGAGGCTGACACCAGACCGACCCCGTCACGAGGAGAGGCTGACACCAGACCGACCCCGTCACGAGGAGAGGCTGACACCAGACGGACCCCGTCACGAGGAGAGGCTGACACCAGACCGACACCGTCACGAGGAGAGGCTGACACCAGACCGACCCCGTCACGAGGAGAGGCTGACACCAGACCGACCCCGTCACTAGCGAGGCTGACACCAGACTGACACCGTCACGAGGAGAGGCTGACACCAGACGGACACCGTCACGAGGAGAGGCTGACACCAGACTGAAACCGTCACTAGCGAGGCTGACACCAGACTGACACCGTCACGAGGAGAGGCTGACACCAGACTGACACCGTCACGAGGAGAGGCTGACACCAGACTGACACCGTCACTAGCGAGGCTGACACCAGACTGACACCGTCACTAGCGAGGCTGACACCAGACTGACACCGTCACGAGGAGAGGCTGACACCAGACCGAAACAGTCACTAGCGAGGCTGACACCAGACGGACCCTGTCACAAGGAGAGGCTGACACCAGACCGACCCCGTCACGAGGATAGGCTGACACCAGACCGACCCCGTCACTAGCGAGGCTGACACCAGACTGACACCGCCACGGCATTCCATGCGAATGCTGCTGTCAGTAGACCGTGGGCCTGTATCCACATATCAGCAGCATGGTACCACGTGGGCTTCATAACGCAATGCGCAAGCGGTGTGAACTCCACGTGTAGGCTTATGCATATCTTACAACCCATTACCAACTTGAAACTGTATCTCGGATGGATGTGTTTTAATAAAGATCGTATCGGGCCCATCCAGGTACAGACTGATATTTTTAGGGAGTGCTTGTGCAGAGAATTTTGCATACCAATAGAAGCTAGTAGGACAGGAAATATGACCTCAGATGGCTCATAGGGGGGAAGGGGAGGAAGTCTGCTGACCTCAGAAGACTCATGGGGGAGGACCAGTGATAGATAATAGCAAAGGCTATGCTCCAATTGGAATGTATATCCTCTGTATAGGCACTCCCCATTGCATTGTTCGGTGGGAGGGATTGACTTTATTCATGTGGGGGGCATGTGTGTATTCTTAATAAAACAGAGAGCTGGGTCTAAAATCAGCCCTTATGTGAGTTGCAACCAGCCTTAGAGTGTCGTGTGATCATTCCAGGGTAACGGAGCTCCATCACCCACAAATTCAACAGAACCAAAGTATTTGGATGGGCAGGAATCGTGTAGTTTGGCTGCAGTCGTGGTAAACGAGATTCGCACAGCTTTATGGGGGATTTCTGCGCATCCAACTGCGAGTACTCACGGTAAGGAGAAATTCGTTAAAGCGAATTTCCAAGACAGTTTGGCGAGCCTGGTGGATACTAACGCGTATTCTTGCGTAGCTAACCTAGAACGAGGGGGGAATGGCCATCATGAACTAGCAAAAAGTATGCCGGCACATTTCAGGTCTCTCTGCCATTAAGAGGATCGCTTTTTGCGTGTTCGTGTGGCTGATTTCGCTCTCTGTTAGCTAACAAGAAATACCGCTTAACAAGGACCTCGTTTTTTGTCCTAAACTCTTGATTTGTGGGTGAAAGACAAGGGTTTGTCTCTGCGGAACGCAGCAGAGGGGGGGGTTTTGGTTGGCTGGATTTGGTCAAGTTTAAAAAATCTTCCAACCAAAAATTAAACGGGTATATGTTTTAGTGGGTAAAAGTTGTTGCATAGTGTTAGGTAAGTATTTGTGGGCTGTAGGTACTGTGGTGATTGCTCTACCCCCCTCCACGTGAGGTAATTATTACAGTGCTGAAAGGCTTAGGTTAATTGTTAACTGTTGTAAGATCTCTGTGTTATGTGGTCTGTACAATGTTTTGTGGTACCACTGCTCCCAGCAAGCATGCAGCAGGGGGTCCTTTTTGTTACATGTGCATGTTAGTGTGATATGTTGGTGTTTTATGTCCGTTCTGTGATTGTGCCCAAATTGTGTTGTATGTGTGCTTCATATTGTTGTGTAATTGTCCAGTGTATGTTCTGTCTAAAAGTCTGTTTTATGTAAGAGGCAATTTTGAGGCTAGAGTCTGCCGTGTGCTCCTCTGTGGGGGGTCATTCTAGTATCTGCCATGTGCTCCTCTGTGGGGGGTCATCTTCTTGACAAACCACATGGACTCCTTTTGTTTGGTGGCCATTTTGTTGGCTACCAAATGTGCAGTGTAATATTAATTTTTTAATATCCAAACTTTAATTCGGTCTTTAGTAGTTTTTGAAATATATGCTGGCAGAATATATATATATTCCCTATTAATTGGATGTGAATGTGAGGTTTTGTATGTAAGTGGTCAGATGTGAATTATTTGTGTTTGAGTCTAGGTAATCAGTAGAGGTTTAAAGTTATGTTTTCTTTTAAAATACTCATGTAATGTATACCATACTGTGAATTCGTTTAATGAGTCTGAGAGTTTAAATTGTAGTCATAAATCATGGTTTTTGACAGTTGTATGTAATATAAGAACTTCAGAAACCTTTCTCATGGTCCATATGTCAATCATGATAATGACTTGGTGGTTTGAATGGGAACATCTGTTTCTATTCAAACTAGGAGTGATTTTGGGAGTAGTTTAGAAGCCCGCAAATTTGAAACAAAGCTTAATGGGAGGATCTAATTTCTCATGCATTTTAAGTATGCAGCTTTTCAAACTACGAGGCAGAAGCCTCTCAGATAGACGACACTTCACTTCATTCACTCACACACACAGAGACATTCTTTTCACACACTCTTACTCAAAGCACATGCTTGGACAAAGAACAAAAGAATAGCACATGGTCATTTCTTAAACTAGGCCAAGAAAACTTCTATCTAAGCTATGCAAAGGAACTACATTATTTCCTAATATCCAAGGCAATTTATTCTTTATTTTTATTTTCTTGTAAGCTACATATATCTGAATTTACTGTTTTTTATTGACTTTGTATTTTTGGTGTGTGATCAAATAAAGTCACACTGCTCATACTGACCTGGTTTTCATAAGGATTTCTTCCCACAACCATCTACAAGAACCTAGAAATATTAATAGAGTTTTTTCATAACTCTGGAAATCTAACATTATTGGCGAGTGCCAGCCATTCGATTTTTCCACGTTTTTTCAACTTCTCCTCGCTTCGTCAGAGGGGATTGCGATGAACTATTTCTATTGATTAAGCTTCGGAAAGATTGCAGAACCTGGAACGGAAAACGTTGGTTGTGGAGATCTGAGGATTCAAGTGGTGACCAGAAAAGTCTCTAAGTCAGGACAAAAGAGGACATTTACTACATTCGGTGAGTAGAAAAATGGAATTTATTGATTCATTAGCTAATGAAAGTAAATTGGAATTTCAAGGTTTAGCTAGCCATGCTTCTGATACTGGTTTATGGAAAGCTATGTATGATCAATGTATGCAGGCTAATGTTGATATTGATAGCTCTAGATTTACGTTTAATAAGATGAAAAGAAAATTGCGTAACATTGTGAAGCTAGTTAGAGTTTTCAATTCTATGGTGTTTGAATTGCCAGAGAAAAATGTGGTTTGTGTTGTTCAGACAGATAGCAAAAATGTCTTACAGAGTACAGACATGCAGGATACTGTTGAATCCAATTGTGCAAACTGTGAAACTTTTTGTACCTATATTGAACATCTTGAGCAAGAAATTGAATCTCAAAATGTTGCAATATTAAAAAATAAGCAAATAGCTGTGGTGTCGAAGAAAAAACAATCAGAAACGGCCCAGGCTTCATTTATCCCGGACTCACCCAGGGGTGATGAGGAAGGTGGTGAGACTACTGTTCAGAGACAGAAATTACTTGCTAGAGCATCTAAGTTGAAGTTACAGATTCAGGATCAGTTAATGAAAATATTGAAGGATATACCAGCATATAACATGAGAGAAAATTCTTTCCATAATTCCGATGTTTTTGAGAATTTTTGTGATAGGTTTCAATTAACTGATGAGCAAAGAAATCGCATTTTTGGGTTGTGGATCCCCAGTTTTATGGCTCGTAGGTTAGTCAAGACTCCTTTCATGAATGAGGATGATATAGAAATTCATAGCAATGCTACTGATAGACTACGACAGTTATTACTGTTCACAACAGGAGAGGAGACACCTAGTTTGGAAATGTTAGACTCCTTAAGAGCTACTATTAATGATGATCCATATGATTTTAGGATTAGATTTTCTAAGGCATACAGGATGATTTTTAATTTACAAGATGAGACCCCTGCTATGGTCAAGGATTTTGTAAAAAAATTTAAGTACCTTGATCCAGCATCTTTATTGATTGCTAATGAAAAGGATAATTTGGATGACGCTGCCTATATTATTGACAAAATTAGGAGACAATTAAAGCTAAATAATGTAAGACCAAAAATTGCTTTAATTGAGAATAATTATCCTAAGACTGACAGTCAGGATAAAGTCAAGACAGGAAATGCTGCCCCCCGCAGGAATGACAGAGTAAGACAAGGGAATCAAAGACCACTCACTTGTTACTATTGTGCAAAACCAGGGCATTTGAAATGGCAGTGTAGGAAGTTTTTGAAAGACATTCAGATGAGAAACTTGGGTAAAGAAAATGGACTTATTTCTCCTGAACCGTCAGCTCCAATTCGTTCACAGGAAGTTAAGTCATCTTCACCCTACGCTCCTCTGATCAGAGAGATTAGTGAAATGTCAATTAGTAATGGAGGAAATGTGAACAACTCACATTCATCCAGTACTTCAAGACAGCCATTATTACCTTCACCATGACTAGCAAAAGAAAAGGAAGTTGAACTCCATTGTCTGGAATATGTAGCTCCAATTTTCTTGGACAAGTGTGGCCGCCCTTATGTAAAAGCTAAAATTAATAGACAGAAATCTTCTATTTTATTGGATAGTGGAGCCCAAATAAGCGTTTTAGGCATGAAAATACCAATTCCATCTAATGCAACAGTATGCACAGTTGTAGGTTTCAATGGAAAAGGTGATGTTCAAGCTAAAAAATGTAAAAATGTGTCTTTTGAAATACCAGGATGTTCGCAAATGGAGATAGACTTTTGGTATTGTCAAGGATCAGAGAACATTATTGGTGCTGATGTTTTGTCTCAAAGAGGGTGGATACTTGATTTAGCCAATGGCATTGTTTGGCAGGGCTCTGCTAATCGTAAGCCTATGGTAATTGACCCAACAGATTATTGTGAAGTCGGTAGCATCTGTTTGACAGAAGCAATTGATGCTGACTATAAATGGCCAGATACTGGAGATAATCTGGAATTGAAACAGTTAGTACAACTACACAAAAAACTGTGGAGTCAAGGTAAAAATGAAGCTGGATTGTTCAAAAATATTGAAGTTAATATTCAAGGCAAAGACCATCCCCCATTAAAACAATACAAGTTGCCGCCAGAATCTGATGAACCTGTATCAGTAATCATACAAGAATTTTTGGAACAGGGTATCATCAGGAAAGCTAATTCAGTTAATAATAATCCTTTGTGGGTAGTGGCAAAGCGTGATGACCCTAGTGCATATAGATTATTGATAGATCTAAGAATGCTAAACAAATACACTCCAAGTTGTACACCCATTGTGGCAGAAACTCCAGACATCATGTCACAAATAAATGCCAATGCGAAAGTGTTCTCTGTTCTTGACATTGCAAATGGATTTTTTAGTATTAAATTGGCTGAGAGTTGCCAATACAAGTTTTCATTTGTCCACAAAAATGTCCAATATTGTCTCAAACGTCTTCCAAAAGGATATCATTCTGCTAAGTATATCTTACATCAGGCTTTAGCAAATGTTTTGTCTAAATTTTCTAGACCTGATTGTTTAATACAATATGTGGATAATATTTTGCTTATGACGAATTCTGAAACTGAACACAGGACTCTCTTAGCAGAATTGTTTACACTTCTGCAAGATGAAGGTCTCAAGCTGAATACACGCAAAGTTCAGCTCATGAAAAATGAAGTAAAATTTCTTGGAGTTTTGATTGGTCCAGGAAAGAGACAGCCTTTACAGGAAAGAATTGAGTCTATTGCGTCACTTCCTGTACCAACAACATTCAAAGCACTGAGACAGTTTTTGGGTTTGGTAAATTTCTCTAGAGATTTTATCGAATCATTTGCAGAAAAAGCCAAACCATTGTATGATTTGTTGAAGTACAATGAGGAAAATGTATTTGGTCCCTGGACAGAAATACAGCAAAAAGCTTTTGAGATGTTGAAAAATGATTTGCAAACAGCTCCAGCTTTGGCTACTGTTGATAAGCAAGCACCATTTGCTTTGCAAGTGCATGCTTCAGAAACTGCAATCTCAGCTGTCTTGATTCAGAAACAGGGAGGAGTTTGGAGAAGTCTTGGATACTTCTCACGTCTGCTTACCCCAGTAGAGAAAGGTTTTGATGATTGTGTCAGACAACTTGTGGGAGTACATTATGCAGTAAAAGCAACAGAGCATATTGTAGGATTCAACAAAATTATTCTACAAACTCCACATAGCACTTTGAAGTTTCTTTTTGAGAAAAATGTTCCGGGAGTTTCCAACCAAAGATTTTCTCAATGGTTGTTGGCTCTATCACCTAAGCAAATACAGGTTGAACATAATGCCAAGTATGTCCTACCTCAGTTGATGGAATACAACGGGTTAGAACATGAATGTCTATGTGAAGTCCAAGAAACTTCCTCTCCTCTTTTCCGTAGAGAGGCAGAGAAAATTGATGAACCTGTATTTGTGGATGGTTCTAGATACTGTATGTCAGGTAATTATTACAGTGGATATTCAATTTGGTATCCAGAGCGTAATTATTCCATACAGCACAAATTGCCAGGACATTTTTCAGCTCAAAGGGCAGAACTTGAAGCAGTAAAAACTGTGTTGACATTAGACAAGGAAGAGAACAGAAGTCCATTAGTGATCTACAGTGACAGTTCATATGTTGTACGTTCCCTGACAGATTATTTACCAATTTGGAAACGTAGAGGTTTTGTAGATGCATCTAACAAAGTCCTAGTGCACAAAGAGACACTTGAATCAATTTTTAAGCTAGCAGAGGAAAATCCTATTGCCTATGCAATTGTAAAAATTCCATCTCATAGGAAGGACAATGATGAGATGAGTGTAGGCAATAGAACAGCTGATCTCTTAGCAAAGGAAGCAGCTTTACACGGAGTACCAGTGATGCAGTCTGAACCAGTCTCAGTTAATGTTGTTAGGAAGACAGACACACAGATTCCCTCCTTTGCAGAAGAACAGAAAAGGGATCCATCTCTTTCTGCTTCTCAGGTTGATCCAAAATTTCCCTTTGTATGTGAATACGGAATTTTGTTTCATGACTTACACGGGTTTCTGCGTCCTGTTATACCGCAGCATCTACAGGTAGAATTTACAAAGTACAATCACGAAAGCCTAGGTCACATAGGTAAACAAAGATTGCTTGAAATACTCAAGGAAAAATTTTACTGGGACAAAATGGAAGAAACAGTAGACAGTGTAGTTCAATCTTGTCTAATCTGTGCTCAAGTGAATCCTCGACCAAAGGGTCAAAAACCTCCATTACAAAGAACTCCTCCAGCAGATGGACCATGGTCCACATTACAACTAGACTATATAGGACCGTTACCTACAGGTAAAAATGGGTACAGGTATGCTTTAGTTGTAGTTGATGTTTTTTCAAAATGGATTGAAATCTTGCCTGTTCGCAAAGATGATGCATTAACAACTGCTAAAATGCTAATTAATCATGTTTTTCCAGTCTGGGGTATACCAACAAACCTCAGTAGTGACAGAGGAACCCACTTCACAGGTAAAATAATGCAGGCAATGTGTAAAATCTTGGGTATACAACAGAGATTTCATGTGCCCTATCATCCACAATCTGCAGGTATTGTGGAAAGAATGAATAGGACTGTCAAATCAAGGATTGCAAAAATGTTATTAGACAGAGGAAATACTTGGGTTGATGCTGTACCATTGGTTCTGATGAGTGTCAGAAGTACAACATCTTCTGCAACACAGTATTCTCCTTTTGAGTTAATGACAGGAAGGAAAATGCGTATTGTTTTTCCCCATGAACCGTTCTTGTCAACGCCGCAAAAAGAGGCAATAGAAAAAACAAAGTGGTTACAGATGTTGCAAGACAATCTGAACACTATTGTACCACATGCAGCTACTCGCATGCAAAAAATGATTCCTCCACATTCTTCTAAGTTCGAAAAAGGAGGACAAGTAATGGTAAAAACTTTCAGAAAAACTGGACCATGGCAAAGCAACTGGGAAGGTCCATTTGATATTTTGGATGTTCAAGGAGTAATGGTACAAGTGCAAAGACCTCTTAATTCAGTAAAAAATGCGCGCAGACAACAAACAATGTGGATGCACAGTGACCAATGCAAATTGTTTATACCGAGATAATGATACTGCATTTCTTTTGCAGACATGGATTTCAATAATCCGGAAGAAACAAAGCATCGCAGATTCCAAAGAAAAATAAACATTACAACAAAAGAACATAAGGAACATCAAAGCAGTAGAAAGAAAAGACTTATTACAGGATTGATTTTTTTCTTAGTGACAATGACAATATTAGTAATCTACAACATAAACTTTTCCAGCAATGCAGAAGTTAACAAGACTGAAGCCCTACATAAGAAAAACACTACACTTATTAGGAACAAAAGATTTTTTCCTAAAGACAGTAACATTAATACAGCTGAAGACTTGCTAGGATATATGTGTATAGGTTATGGGAGAACTTGTTGTTCGGAATTGTATTTCGTTCATAATAATGATATTGAAGTTAGAGCTAAAATAGAGTCTAAATCAAAATTTGTTAAAATGCAAGGATCTTATAGGATCAATAACGAAACTAGTAACTTTGAATGTAATTTATCTGATATGGGATACTGGTTAATAGTTTTAAAGGGAAATGAACCTACTATTTGGTCAGGAGATATTTCCATAGACATGTTAAATACTGGAAATATAGGAAGTTCTAAAACAGATATTTGGTATCAATTACAAAGTTATTCACACTTTCTTGATCCTGAACATTTGAATATTAATGGTAATGAAAAAGAGGACATAGTGAAAATATGGGATTTCCAAGTGACAAGAGCTTTGGTTCAAACTAAAGTCAAAGTAATTGTTACTGTGGTAGATTTGATTGTCCCAGAGATAAAAATATCTCCTCAATCATTAAGACTTGTAGAAGGAAAGGATAATCTGAATTTGATGTGTAGTATACAAATACACCTACCTCAAAATTCATTATTAACTTGGAAAAGGAATGGTGAATTTTTGGGAAGTTTTCTTCATGATAAAACTGATGTTATCCATAAAAGTATTTTTGGTAATTTGAACTGGGATAATGATAACTTTGTGTATCATCAAAACACTATATCAATTAATGATACAGGTATATATGAATGCTGCATATCAAAAGAAAATTATCCGAAGAAATGTGTAAATACAAATGTAATTGTACTATCCCCTAAAAGAACACAGTGTATGGATAAGAAATTTATTCCAGCCAGTCCCTTCCAAATTAACCATTTCCAGACCAGACGTCTGTTGAGAGAAGGAAAGTTTGTTATTATAGTGTGGAACTTTAACATTTCAGAATGGAAAATCTCAACAAGGTTTCCACAATGTAAAGAACATCTGGTTAACATGGAATTAGGTATTGAAAGATGGTTTGGTACTGATATTAGGAATCCTCACAGGAATAAACGTGGTATAGTTGAAGGTATTTTAGGAGGAATAGGTACTGTTGGTAGTATTACAAATAGCATGGACATTAGTACACTAAAGTCTGATCTCGAGACAGCCGGTTTAGTGGGAAGCAATAGTATTAAAGTACAAAGAAATTTGAATCAAATATTGGAAAATATGGTGATTAAAACAGCCAATATTATGGGTCCATCTATATTACACTTAGAGAATATTACTCTTAATTTAATGTCAAGTGAACAGCATTCCCATATAGCCAGAGCATGTTTAGAAATTCAGATGGAATATTCCACAAATTTTAAAATAATAGCTCAAGCTTTTCAAAGTGGAATAACTCCTATAGGTATTGTACAAAATTTACCAAGAGAGTATGTATATGCCATAAACCATACTGATCTGTGGGTAAATAAGTGGATTGGATGTTATCAGAACATATGTTATAGTTCTTCAATGATTCCTGTAGCAGGAAAAGAACAAATGTTGGTTCCAATCACTGTCTTGGGATTACCAGTTAGCAACACACAGTTACTATATTATCATCTGCAATATACAGATTTTGCATTTACTGATAATAATTTTGAGTTAGAACAATTAGATCTGTCTTCATGTTTACAATTTCAGTCTAAAGTGATTTGTTTACCTAATCAAGACAAAGGTATATTTCATTCTTGTTACCATAACCATACTCTATGTTCAGCAAGGATAGAAAAGGTTAAAACCACTTCTGAGTTAATCTCAATTGTAGATAAAAAGAAAGTTTGTTTTCAAGTTATGTCTGACTCAGAAAGGGTTCAATCCTTCTTCTCTTCTTGTACACATACAGAAAACTTAAGTCGAGGTTTGTTCTGTATAGAAGGAGATATTTCAGCAATAAGTGTTAATGGGATGAGAATGAATTTAACAAACATGCTTATGAAAAATATAAGTGCTCTTCCCATACAGTACAATATACAGTATCTCAAGTGGATGAATTCCCATGGAGAGATTGGGCAAATGTTATTCAAAAAGATGAAGGTTTACTGATAGCATTATCAGATGAACTTCAAAAAGCAGAAATATTATTTAAACATGAACAAGGGAGTTTAAAAGATATAGAACATGAATGGTCTGAATTTTCAGGTCATTCTTGGTGGTCAAAATTTAAACGTACTGTATCAATGTTGGGAAAAACTTCAATTGCATCTGCAGCAGGAAATATTTTATTACATCCTGTAATAATTATTTTTATTATTATCATATTATGTATTATATTTCAATTATGTTTGATGTGTAAAATGAATAGTTTCTATAAGCGAATTAGAAGTGAAATTAGGAAAGGAGATAATCTATTACAAGATATACTTCAGAGGAAACTACTTTCTGGTTATGCTGACTCAGTTACAAATAATGATACATTTGAGATTACTAAATCAAAACCTGAGTGTTTGTGATATAAATGATGTGTGCTTGTTATAAATTAATATGAATTTCATATTTCAGAGGGGAATGTAATATTAATTTTTTAATATCCAAACTTTAATTCGGTCTTTAGTAGTTTTTGAAATATATGCTGGCAGAATATATATATATTCCCTATTAATTGGATGTGAATGTGAGGTTTTGTATGTAAGTGGTCAGATGTGAATTATTTGTGTTTGAGTCTAGGTAATCAGTAGAGGTTTAAAGTTATGTTTTCTTTTAAAATACTCATGTAATGTATACCATACTGTGAATTCGTTTAATGAGTCTGAGAGTTTAAATTGTAGTCATAAATCATGGTTTTTGACAGTTGTATGTAATATAAGAACTTCAGAAACCTTTCTCATGGTCCATATGTCAATCATGATAATGACTTGGTGGTTTGAATGGGAACATCTGTTTCTATTCAAACTAGGAGTGATTTTGGGAGTAGTTTAGAAGCCCGCGAATTTGAAACAAAGCTTAATGGGAGGATCTAATTTCTCATGCATTTTAAGTATGCAGCTTTTCAAACTACGAGGCAGAAGCCTCTCAGATAGACGACACTTCACTTCATTCACTCACACACACAGAGACATTCTTTTCACACACTCTTACTCAAAGCACATGCTTGGACAAAGAACAAAAGAATAGCACATGGTCATTTCTTAAACTAGGCCAAGAAAACTTCTATCTAAGCTATGCAAAGGAACTACATTATTTCCTAATATCCAAGGCAATTTATTCTTTATTTTTATTTTCTTGTAAGCTACATATATCTGAATTTACTGTTTTTTATTGACTTTGTATTTTTGGTGTGTGATCAAATAAAGTCACACTGCTCATACTGACCTGGTTTTCATAAGGATTTCTTCCCACAACCATCTACAAGAACCTAGAAATATTAATAGAGTTTTTTCATAACTCTGGAAATCTAACATGCAGTAATCTCTATGCAATGTGCATGAAGTTTCCTATATGCATTTGACCCATATTGTGTTTTTAATCCAAATTTTTTACAGTTTCATTTGTTTGCTTTTAGCTTTAAATTTGCGTATTGCCAGCCAATTTAAAGTGTATTAAGCGAGTTTTCCCTTCACGTGTTCCACATTTAATGAGCGCGGTGAAGTCTGGGTTTTTGCACATAGATTTCTTGTATAGTGATTATGTTTTTCTTGTGTTTTTCCTTTTAAAAGTAGTTCCTTATTGTAAAGCGGGTTTGTTTTAAGCTGCTGTGTCGCGTGTTTCACGTCCAGCAGACTTTTTGTGTAAACGGTTCTAGGTGGTTGCAGTAAAGATTGCGTGTATAACGTGGATCGTTTAGCGGTGCTGATAGGAGTGATTTTTGAGTCAGCAACAAGGTTACTTTTGGTGCAGTTTTTCGGTTTACCTCGGTGTAATTGTTTTACTGTGAAACGTCCCGTGTTTTTCATAAGGATCCACTTTGTCCTTTTTAACAGTTTTTCAGGTTGAAAAAGGGTTTTTCTGTGTGTATTAGGAAAGTTTTTTTCTTTTTACACAAATTTCCTAAAGGTCAGTTAGCAGGTTTCTGCCCAACCAGTGACCCCTAAGTAACATCCAAGAACCCCTCTTTTTGTTTTGACTTGTGTTAGCTACTGTGTGCAGGGAGAGAAAAGCCACTTTCATCATTGTGCGGTGTGGCCTGCCAAACACAGTGGGTGATGAGAACCACATAAATTACGCTGTGCGAGTGGGCGGTCCAGGGAAGTCCTGGTTACCACAAACACTTCGGGTGGTCAGGATCACACAAATTGCGCTGTGGGAGTGGGAGGTGTGCTCTCAGTCTGACCGCCACTTGATGCGCTTCGGGTGATCGATAAGTATCACATAAATTACGCTGTGCTGGGAAAGTGGTGGAATCAGGCCTCTCGGTAGGATCCCACCGAGTGCTCCAGGGGGTAAACAGGTACCCGGACGCGGGATATATACCAGTGACTAGTCACGATGGGCAGTAGTCAGTCCATGAAGAGAGAGGGGGAACCAGCCCTCTTCAGGGTAAGGACAGCTGCACAACTGATGAAGGTGAGTTTGGGGGGGAAGTCTACAGAACCCCTCAAAAGGTGGAATAAATGGTCGAAGGGTACCAGATGGGAAATTCCCCGGTAAGGTACATTTGACGCATGGAGGTGGGAAAAATTCATCTCTGAATTTGAACCACGGATGCAGGCGTCAGAACTAGAGATCGCACAGCTATGGCTTCACAGGTCAATCCGATTAGGGAAGCAGGGCATACATAAACTGGTGTCTGTCCGGAAGAACCAGGTGATGTATACCTGGCCTCCAGAGGGAATAAAACAGGAGGATCCAGTGTCAGAGGTGGAGGAAGCTCTTTCAGGGCTGACTCTACTAAGGCAGGCAGGATCAGGGTCTACTGGGGTCCCCCAACAACCAACAGTGGCTGAGATAAGTATAACTGCACCTGTCTCTTCTGTTAGTGACGTCACTCTTGACATACCTTCTGTGTCTTCTGTCTCTATGCCTCAGCAGGGCGGATTGCATCAAAGCGCTACGAACCACTGATCAGACCCCTGCCCCCCCAGCTATACCCTGATCTGAGGGACCTCAAACCTGAAGGTGCAGTAAGCGAGGTGGTTAATCTAAGCCCACCGATGATGCTGGGTCAGCCCTTGCACTCTTCCCGGACCGAGGCCTATCCAGTCAGGGTGCAGCAATTTGAAGGTCCTCCCAATGCACGGGGGGAACGGACTTTAGGGGAACGGGTAGTTTGGCATGTCCCCTTCACCCCGGCAGAGATCCGCACTATTCTGGCTGAGCTCCCGGACTATCGAGTCAATCCGAGAGGATTTGCTCGAATGTTTGGACAAAACCAGTTCAGCTATGGTATGAGCGGGTCAGATTGTGCACAGATCCTACGGGCAAAGGTGGGCATGGAAGTGGCCAGTACAGTGATTGCAGGGTGCTCTATAACCACGCATGAGGAGATGACTTCAGGGGGCAAAGAGTTCTGTACACAGCTAAAGGCAAAGCTTCCAGAAATGTATGGTGCTACCTCTACTACGGACATGATGAAGCTCACCCAGGGTCCTAATGAGGAAAGCGCCTGCTTCTGGCGCCGTCTCAAGCAGGCGGCACTGGATGCGGATCTGGAAGTTGGACCTGATGCTCCAACTGAAGGGGTAAAGGTGACCGCGACGCACATTCTGTTGCGGGCCAAATTTTTGGAAGGCATCGATACTAAAATTCGGGAAAGGCTGGTTCTGGCCCGACCCGAATATAATGAGATGTCTATCCCTGCTATCCTTTCCACTCTTGCGGCAATAGAGAGGGAAATGGATAGAAGAAAACAAGACAAGGCCAAAGTTCTTATGTCCCAGACCCCACACGAAAAACCAAGGGATCTGGGTCACAGGAAGGATAGGCCCCCACCCAGGTGCTTCCAGTGCCACCAAACGGGGCACATGAGGAGGAGCTGTCCCCAATTACCTAAAGGTCGGTGGCAGTTCATTCCTGATGAGTCCTCCGCCCCTATGACCACCATGGTAAGTAACTCCTATGAATTCTCATAGGAAGTTGACAAATCGGTGTCGGCCCAGATCCATCTTTTTCTAGAGGAATTAAAATATCCCCTCCCTTGCCTCACTGACACCGGTGCAGCAAGAACGGTCCTGCGAAAACAGGACATCCAAGGCAAGGTACCCCTCTCAGGGGAAAGCCCTCCTAACCCCTACTAACCTCACTATCAAACGATGCACTATTCTTAACCCAGCTTCTCTTCTTCCTGTGTCGGAAGATGAGAAGGGGGGGGAGGACAGCAATGACAGTGCTGAATTTTGCAACACGACTAACAATACTAACACCTCTTCTGCTAACATGTCTTCTTTGTCCACTACTAATCTCTCTTCCAAAGGACACGACTGCATTTCTTTGGTGGAACTGGAGTCAGCGGCGACACACCCCATATCACCCCGAGAGTAGCGGTAAGGTTGAACGTCTTCCAATACCCAAAAACCTTGGCCTGAGTGTCTCCCCATTGCCCCCTATTCCATCCGGAATGCCCCTCGGCAACCACATGGGCTGTCACCCTACGAGGTGTTGTTTGGGGGACCTCCCAAAACAGGGTTGTACTTTCCTCAACAGTTGTCGTCTTTGCATTCACAGCTTACAGGTTATGTGCAATCTCTGCAACGGGAGCTGCAGAAGATACACCATCGGGTTCGCGAATCGCTCCCCGATCCAAATACAATAACAGGTGTTCTTTCTATTGAGCCAGGTGATTGGGTCGTCCTAAAGAAACATCAAAGAACCGGACTCGAGCCACGGTTCACCGGACCATACCAAGTCCAGCTGACGACACCTACCTCACTCAAACTCGAGGGACGAGACAACTGGGTGCACGCAAGCCACTGCAAGAAGCTTTTCAGCTACACCAGAGAATGAGGGGTGTCATTTTCCTTTTTCTTTTTGTTTGTATGTCATACATGTGTGTGAACGGAGGAAAAGACGGCAGATACCCCAACCTTTTATTTAAAATGCACCTGCGTTTAGCCAGAACCGCCAACAAAACCAACTGTTGGGTATGCTCAAAGCCCCCACCCAGTCATCACATGTCCGCAATGGCCGCTGTTCATGCCCTATATGACATCCGCGTCGGCATGAAAAAGCAAGGGACCCCTGGTCAGCCCCCACGTAGACATTTGTCGGTAGAACTTAATGACACATTTTTAGCAGGTAACATCAGTTTCAGCACCAATATTAGCTCTAGCTCCTGTAGGGCCCTCACCAGTCCATTATGGGTAACTGGGCAGCTAGGCAGCCCTCAGGTGTGCTTTAACATCAGCTTTGGCACAGGTAACAAGTTTGTTGGGATTACCACCTGTGAGGGAGGTATAACTGTCAATCTGACTAACCAGACTTCCTTTCTGAGTAACCACACTGACCGACCAGACCACGTGTGTTGGAAGGACGGATGTGATGTGCAGACTGAGGGAGCAATCCCCCAGTCTGTGCAACTGTTGCTCAGTACCAGAGGCCGAACGAGGAACTCCTCCTGTTCTGCTCTGACAGGTCCATACTATTTTCTGTGTGGTTCGGCAGCCTATAGAACATTTCCCCAGAACGCGAAAGGTTCGTGTGCCCTCATAAAGCTAGTCCCCGCATCCTATGTAGTGATGGACCATGAAGAGTTGATGGTCCACAAGAAGGTAAGGATGGCAGGGAGAGTTCGCAGGGAACTGTTCTCTGAGGGCGACCAGGCATGGGCTTGGTTCCCCTCATGGACAGGATGGGGAATAGAACTTATGAAGCGCCTGAACAATTTTTCTGTCATCGTGGATAGTATGTTTAACGAGACCGTAGAGGCTGTCAGAGAAATTGCCCAAGAACAACGGCAGATGGGAATTTTAGTGCTTCAGGAGAAGATGGCCCTCGATTATCTTTTAGCCGCCAAAGGGGGGTTCTGTGAGTTCATCGGAGAGGATTGTTGTACTTGGATAGAAGACACCGATGACAAGGTCCAGGCCCATATGGACAAAGTTAGTGAACTACAGGGAAAAGCTAGAGCTATAGCTAGTGAGGGTTGGAATCCGTTCAAGGGTTTGGGAGGATTGGGAGATTTCCTGTTCTCCATCGGATCTTGGTTGAAGGAAGTGGGAGTGTATATCCTGATGCTTCTCTTTTTCATCTGCCTTTTATATGCCGCGGTGAGATGTTCCTGTTGCCTCATCGACCGTGTAAACCAAGCTCGGGCAGACGACCACATCTCCATGCCCGCTCCTGGGATCCCACTCCAACCACTGATCGGAGGAAGACCTCACCAACCATCCACCTTCTCTACAGATTACGTCCTGGCTTCCCTCTAATTTATCTCTCTGAAGACCACATTCTCCAAGACCTTCAAGCAAGCTTCAAGCCTCATCATTGTTTGTGTCTGCGATTTGGAAAACTGTCTGGGTCGAGACCAGCCTTGTGTGGCCCCGTCTGCAGGGGCAATTTGAGAATCTGTTGCTGGATCTCCCCAGACCACCGTGGGATCACAAGCTTTATTCATACCACAAGTCTGTTTGTGGTTTTTGCAAGAGCCTTCCTGTAGTGAAGGTTCCAACGCTCTTGAGGATCATCGCTTCAATCAAGCCTGTTTGCGTCGAGTCTGCGTCGGGTCTTGTTGTTTCAGGTACCCCGTGGAACTTTATTCTCAGGGACAACTACAGGAACTCTTTGAAGTTTGAGACTACACCCATCAAGCTGAAGAAGATCAAGAAGGGACACGAGGAGAATATGATAAAACAGGAGGGAATGTCATGGAAATTTTGTATTGTTGGTCGAACTTTAAATGTGTCATGTATTCGTGTTATTCATATGTCTCTCGTGTGGCTTAATTAAAGCTCTGAAGGCTGCAATTGGGCCATGCGCATGTACAATGTATGTATTACAGTACTCGGCTTGGTAATGGATGAGATGGCAGATCTGCGCTTATAGACCGGCGTGTATACCACCACGGCATTCCATGCGAATGCTGCTGTCAGTAGACAGTGGGCCTGTATCCACATATCAGCAGCATGGTACCACGTGGGCTTCATAACGCAATGCGCAAGCGGTGTGAACTCCACGTGTAGGCTTATGCATATCTTACAACCCATTACCAACTTGAAACTGTATCTCGGATGGATGTGTTTTAATAAAGATCGTATCGGGCCCATCCAGGTACAGACTGATATTTTTAGGGAGTGCTTGTGCAGAGAATTTTGCATACCAATAGAAGCTAGTAGGACAGGAAATATGACCTCAGATGGCTCATAGGGGGGAAGGGGAGGAAGTCTGCTGACCTCAGAAGACTCATGGGGGAGGACCAGTGATAGATAATAGCAAAGGCTATGCTCCAATTGGAATGTATATCCTCTGTATAGGCACTCCCCATTGCATTGTTCGGTGGGAGGGATTGACTTTATTCATGTGGGGGGCATGTGTGTATTCTTAATAAAACAGAGAGCTGGGTCTAAAATCAGCCCTTATGTGAGTTGCAACCAGCCTTAGAGTGTCGTGTGATCATTCCAGGGTAACGGAGCTCCATCACCCACAAATTCAACAGAACCAAAGTATTTGGATGGGCAGGAATCGTGTAGTTTGGCTGCAGTCGTGGTAAACGAGATTCGCACAGCTTTATGGGGGATTTCTGCGCATCCAACTGCGAGTACTCACGGTAAGGAGAAATTCGTTAAAGCGAATTTCCAAGACAGCAGACACCAGACTGACACCGTCACGAGGAGAGGCTGACACCAGACTGACACCGTCACGAGGAGAGGCAGACACCAGACTGAAACCGTCACTAGCGAGGCTGACACCAGACTGACACCGTCACGAGGAGAGGCTGACACCAGACTGACACCGTCACGAGGAGAGGCTGACACCAGACTGAAACCATCACTAGCGAGGCTGACACCAGACTGACACCGTCACGAGGAGAGGCTGACACCAGACTGAAACCGTCACTAGCGAGGCTGACACCAGACTGACACCGTCACTAGCGAGGCTGACACCAGACTGACACCGTCACGAGGAGAGGCTGACACCAGACTGAAACCGTCACTAGCGAGGCTGACACCAGACCGACCCCGTCACGAGGAGAGGCTGACACCAGACCGACCCCGTCACGAGGAGAGGCTGACACCAGACGGACCCCGTCACGAGGAGAGGCTGACACCAGACCGACACGTCACGAGGAGAGGCTGACACCAGACCGACCCCGTCACGAGGAGAGGCTGACACCAGACCGACCCCGTCACTAGCGAGGCTGACACCAGACTGACACCGTCACGAGGAGAGGCTGACACCAGACGGACACCGTCACGAGGAGAGGCTGACACCAGACTGAAACCGTCACTAGCGAGGCTGACACCAGACTGACACCGTCACGAGGAGAGGCTGACACCAGACTGACACCGTCACGAGGAGAGGCTGACACCAGACTGACACCGTCACTAGCGAGGCTGACACCAGACTGACACCGTCACTAGCGAGGCTGACACCAGACTGACACCGTCACGAGGAGAGGCTGACACCAGACCGAAACCGTCACTAGCGAGGCTGACACCAGACGGACCCTGTCACGAGGAGAGGCTGACACCAGACCGACACCGTCACGAGGAGAGGCTGACACCAGACCGACACCGACACGAGGAGAGGCTGACACCAGACCGACTCCGTCACTAGCGAGGCTGACACCAGACCGACCCTGTCACGAGGCGAGGATGACACCAGACCGACACCGTCACTAGCGAGGATGACACCAGACCGACACCGTCACGAGGCGAGGCTGACACCAGACCGACACCGTCACGAGGCGAGGCTGACACCAGACCGACCCCGTCACTAGCGAGGCTGACACCAGACCGACCCCGTCACTAGCGAGGCTGACACCAGACGGACACCGTCACGAGGAGAGGCTGACACCAGACTGACACCGTCACTAGCGAGGCTGACACCAGACTGACACCGTCACGAGGAGAGGCTGACACCAGACCGACCCCGTCACGAGGAGAGGCTGACACCAGACGGACCCCGTCACGAGGAGAAGTTGACACCAGACCGACACGTCACGAGGAGAGGCTGACACCAGACCGACCCCGTCACGAGGAGAGGCTGACACCAGACCGACCCCGTCACTAGCGAGGCTGACACCAGACTGACACCGTCACGAGGAGAGGCTGACACCAGACGGACACCGTCACGAGGAGAGGCTGACACCAGACTGAAACCGTCACTAGCGAGGCTGACACCAGACTGACACCGTCACGAGGAGAGGCTGACACCAGACTGACACCGTCACGAGGAGAGGCTGACACCAGACTGACACCGTCACTAGCGAGGCTGACACCAGACTGACACCGTCACTAGCGAGGCTGACACCAGACTGACACCGTCACGAGGAGAGGCTGACACCAGACCGAAACCGTCACTAGCGAGGCTGACACCAGACGGACCCTGTCACGAGGAGAGGCTGACACCAGACCGACACCGTCACGAGGAGAGGCTGACACCAGACCGACACCGACACGAGGAGAGGCTGACACCAGACCGACTCCGTCACTAGCGAGGCTGACACCAGACCGACCCTGTCACGAGGCGAGGATGACACCAGACCGACACCGTCACTAGCGAGGATGACACCAGACCGACACCGTCACGAGGCGAGGCTGACACCAGACCGACACCGTCACGAGGCGAGGCTGACACCAGACCGACCCCGTCACTAGCGAGGCTGACACCAGACCGACCCCGTCACTAGCGAGGCTGACACCAGACGGACACCGTCACGAGGAGAGGCTGACACCAGACTGACACCGTCACTAGCGAGGCTGACACCAGACTGACACCGTCACGAGGAGAGGCTGACACCAGACTGAAACCGTCACTAGCGAGGCTGACACCAGACCGACCCCGTCACGAGGAGAGGCTGACACCAGACCGACCCCGTCACGAGGAGAGGCTGACACCAGACGGACCCCGTCACGAGGAGAGGCTGACACCAGACCGACACCGTCACGAGGAGAGGCTGACACCAGACCGACCCCGTCACAAGGAGAGGCTGACACCAGACCGACCCCGTCACTAGCGAGGCTGACACCAGACTGACACCGTCACGAGGAGAGGCTGACACCAGACGGACACCGTCACGAGGAGACACCAGACGGACCCCGTCACGAGGAGAGGCTGACACCAGACCGACACCGTCACGAGGAGAGGCTGACACCAGACCGACCCCGTCACAAGGAGAGGCTGACACCAGACCGACCCCGTCACTAGCGAGGCTGACACCAGACTGACACCGTCACGAGGAGAGGCTGACACCAGACCGACCCCGTCACGAGGAGAAGCTGACACCAGACCGACCCCGTCACTAGCGAGGCTGACACCAGACTGACACCGTCACGAGGAGAGGCTGACACCAGACTGAAACCGTCACTAGCGAGGCTGACACCAGACTGACACCGTCACTAGCGAGGCTGACACCAGACTGACACCGTCACGAGGAGAGGCTGACACCAGACTGAAACCGTCACTAGCGAGGCTGACACCAGACCGACCCCGTCGCGAGGAGAGGCTGACACCAGACCGACCCCGTCACGAGGAGAGGCTGACACCAGACGGACCCCGTCACGAGGAGAGGCTGACACCAGACCGACACCGTCACGAGGAGAGGCTGACACCAGACCGACCCCGTCACGAGGAGAGGCTGACACCAGACCGACCCCGTCACTAGCGAGGCTGACACCAGACTGACACCGTCACTAGCGAGGCTGACACCAGACTGACACCGTCACGAGGAGAGGCTGACACCAGACTGAAACCGTCACTAGCGAGGCTGACACCAGACGGACCCTGTCACGAGGAGAGGCTGACACCAGACCGACACCGTCACGAGGAGAGGCTGACACCAGACCGACACCATCACGAGGAGAGGCTGACACCAGACCGACTCCGTCACTAGCGAGGCTGACACCAGACCGACCCCGTCACGAGGCGAGGATGACACCAGACCGACACCGTCACTAGCGAGGATGACACCAGACCGACACCGTCACGAGGCGAGGCTGACACCAGACCGACCCCGTCACTAGCGAGGCTGACACCAGTCCGACCACGTCACTAGCGAGGCTGACACCAGACGGACACCGTCACGAGGAGAGGCTGACACCAGACCGACCCCGTCACTAGCGAGGCTGACACCAGACTGACACCGTCACGAGGAGAGGCTGACACCAGACGGACACCGTCACGAGGAGAGGCTGACACCAGACTGAAACCGTCACTAGCGAGGCTGACACCAGACTGACACCGTCACGAGGAGAGGCTGACACCAGACTGACACCGTCCCGAGGAGAGGCTGACACCAGACTGACACCGTCACTAGCGAGGCTGACACCAGACTGACACCGTCACTAGCGAGGCTGACACCAGACTGACACCGTCACGAGGAGAGGCTGACACCAGACCGAAACCGTCACTAGCGAGGCTGACACCAGACGGACCCTGTCACGAGGAGAGGCTGACACCAGACCGACACCGTCACGAGGAGAGGCTGACACCAGACCGACACCGTCACGAGGAGAGGCTGACACCAGACCGACTCCGTCACTAGCGAGGCTGACACCAGACCGACCCCGTCACGAGGCGAGGATGACACCAGACCGACACCGTCACTAGCGAGGATGACACCAGACCGACACCGTCACGAGGCGAGGCTGACACCAGACCGACACCGTCACGAGGCGAGGCTGACACCAGACCGACCCCGTCACTAGCGAGGCTGACACCAGACCGACCCCGTCACTAGCGAGGCTGACACCAGACCGACACCGTCACGAGGAGAGGCTGACACCAGACTGAAACCGTCACTAGCGAGGCTGACACCAGAAAGACACCGTCACGAGGAGAGGCTGACACCAGACGGACACCGTCACGAGGAGAGGCTGACACCAGACTGAAACCGTCACTAGCGAGGCTGACACCAGACTGACACCGTCACGAGGAGAGGCTGACACCAGACTGACACCGTCACTAGCGAGGCTGACACCAGACTGACACCGTCACTAGCGAGGCTGACACCAGACTGACACCGTCACGAGGAGAGGCTGACACCAGACCGAAACCGTCACTAGCGAGGCTGACACCAGACGGACCCTGTCACGAGGAGAGGCTGACACCAGACCGACACCGTCACGAGGAGAGGCTGACACCAGACCGACACCGTCACGAGGAGAGGCTGACACCAGACCGACTCTGTCACTAGCGAGGCTGACACCAGACCGACCCCGTCACGAGGCGAGGATGACACCAGACCGACACCGTCACTAGCGAGGATGACACCAGACCGACACCGTCACGAGGCGAGGCTGACACCAGACCGACACCGTCACGAGGCGAGGCTGACACCAGACCGACCCCGTCACTAGCGAGGCTGACACCAGACCGACCCCGTCACTAGCGAGGCTGACACCAGACGGACACCGTCACGAGGAGAGGCTGACACCAGACTGAAACCGTCACTAGCGAGGCTGACACCAGACTGACACCGTCACGAGGAGAGGCTGACACCAGACTGACACCGTCACGAGGAGAGGCTGACACCAGACTGAAACCGTCACTAGCGAGGCTGACACCAGACTGACACCGTCACGAGGAGAGGCTGACACCAGACCGACTCCGTCACTAGCGAGGCTGACACCAGACCGACCCCGTCACGAGGCGAAGATGACACCAGACCGACACCGTCACTAGCGAGGATGACACCAGACTGACACCGTCACGAGGCGAGGCTGACACAAGACCGACACCGTCACGAGGCGAGGTTGACACCAGACCGACCCCGTCACTAGCGAGGCTGACACCAGACGGACACCGTCACGAGGAGAGGCAGACACCAGACTGAAACCGTCACTAGCGAGGCTGACACCAGACTGACACCGTCACGAGGAGAGGCTGACACCAGACTGACACCGTCACGAGGCGAGGCTGACACCAGACTGAAACCATCACTAGCGAGGCTGACACCAGACTGACACCGTCACGAGGAGAGGCTGACACCAGACTGAAACCGTCACTAGCGAGGCTGACACCAGACTGACACCGTCACTAGCGAGGCTGACACCAGACTGACACCGTCACGAGGAGAGGCTGACACCAGACTGAAACCATCACTAGCGAGGCTGACACCAGACCGACCCCGTCACGAGGAGAGGCTGACACCAGACCGACCCCGTCACGAGGAGAGGCTGACACCAGACGGACCCCGTCACGAGGAGAGGCTGACACCAGACCGACACGTCACGAGGAGAGGCTGACACCAGACCGACCCCGTCACGAGGAGAGGCTGACACCAGACCGACCCCGTCACTAGCGAGGCTGACACCAGACTGACACCGTCACGAGGAGAGGCTGACACCAGACGGACACCGTCACGAGGAGAGGCTGACACCAGACTGAAACCGTCACTAGCGAGGCTGACACCAGACTGACACCGTCACGAGGAGAGGCTGACACCAGACTGACACCGTCACGAGGAGAGGCTGACACCAGACTGACACCGTCACTAGCGAGGCTGACACCAGACTGACACCGTCACGAGGAGAGGCTGACACCAGACCGAAACCGTCACTAGCGAGGCTGACACCAGACGGACCCTGTCACGAGGAGAGGCTGACACCAGACCGACACCGTCACGAGGAGAGGCTGACACCAGACCGACACCGACACGAGGAGAGGCTGACACCAGACCGACTCCGTCACTAGCGAGGCTGACACCAGACCGACCCTGTCACGAGGCGAGGATGACACCAGACCGACACCGTCACTAGCGAGGATGACACCAGACCGACACCGTCACGAGGCGAGGCTGACACCAGACCGACACCGTCACGAGGCGAGGCTGACACCAGACCGACCCCGTCACTAGCGAGGCTGACACCAGACCGACCCCGTCACTAGCGAGGCTGACACCAGACGGACACCGTCACGAGGAGAGGCTGACACCAGACTGACACCGTCACTAGCGAGGCTGACACCAGACTGACACCGTCACGAGGAGAGGCTGACACCAGACTGAAACCGTCACTAGCGAGGCTGACACCAGACCGACCCCGTCACGAGGAGAGGCTGACACCAGACCGACCCCGTCACGAGGAGAGGCTGACACCAGACGGACTCCGTCACGAGGAGAGGCTGACACCAGACCGACACCGTCACGAGGAGAGGCTGACACCAGACCGACCCCGTCACAAGGAGAGGCTGACACCAGACCGACCCCGTCACTAGCGAGGCTGACACCAGACTGACACCGTCACGAGGAGAGGCTGACACCAGACGGACACCGTCACGAGGAGACACCAGACTGACACCGTCACGAGGAGAGGCTGACACCAGACTGACACCGTCACGAGGAGAGGCTGACACCAGACCGACCCCGTCACGAGGAGAAGCTGACACCAGACCGACCCCGTCACTAGCGAGGCTGACACCAGACTGACACCGTCACGAGGAGAGGCTGACACCAGACTGAAACCGTCACTAGCGAGGCTGACACCAGACTGACACCGTCACTAGCGAGGCTGACACCAGACTGACACCGTCACGAGGAGAGGCTGACACCAGACTGAAACCGTCACTAGCGAGGCTGACACCAGACCGACCCCGTCGCGAGGAGAGGCTGACACCAGACCGACCCCGTCACGAGGAGAGGCTGACACCAGACGGACCCCGTCACGAGGAGAGGCTGACACCAGACCGACACCGTCACGAGGAGAGGCTGACACCAGACCGACCCCGTCACGAGGAGAGGCTGACACCAGACCGACCCCGTCACTAGCGAGGCTGACACCAGACTGACACCGTCACTAGCGAGGCTGACACCAGACTGACACCGTCACGAGGAGAGGCTGACACCAGACTGAAACCGTCACTAGCGAGGCTGACACCAGACGGACCCTGTCACGAGGAGAGGCTGACACCAGACCGACACCGTCACGAGGAGAGGCTGACACCAGACCGACACCATCACGAGGAGAGGCTGACACCAGACCGACTCCGTCACTAGCGAGGCTGACACCAGACCGACCCCGTCACGAGGCGAGGATGACACCAGACCGACACCGTCACTAGCGAGGATGACACCAGACCGACACCGTCACGAGGCGAGGCTGACACCAGACCGACCCCGTCACTAGCGAGGCTGACACCAGTCCGACCACGTCACTAGCGAGGCTGACACCAGACGGACACCGTCACGAGGAGAGGCTGACACCAGACTGAAACCGTCACTAGCGAGGCTGACACCAGACTGACACCGTCACGAGGAGAGGCTGACACCAGACTGACACCGTCACGAGGAGAGGCTGACACCAGACTGAAACCGTCACTAGCGAGGCTGACACCAGACTGACACTGTCACGAGGAGAGGCTGACACCAGACTGACACCGTCACGAGGAGAGGCTGACACCAGACTGAAACCGTCACTAGCGAGGCTGACACCAGACTGACACCGTCACGAGGAGAGGCTGACACCAGACTGAAACCGTCACTAGCGAGGCTGACACCAGACGGACCCTGTCACGAGGAGAGGCTGACACCAGACCGACACCATCACGAGGAGAGGCTGACACCAGACCGACTCCGTCACTAGCGAGGCTGACACCAGACCGACCCCGTCACGAGGCGAGGATGACACCAGACCGACACCGTCACTAGCGAGGATGACACCAGACCGACACCGTCACGAGGCGAGGCTGACACCAGACCGACACCGTCACGAGGCGAGGCTGACACCAGACCGACTCCGTCACTAGCGAGGCTGACACCAGTCCGACCCCGTCACTAGCGAGGCTGACACCAGACGGACACCGTCACGAGGAGAGGCTGACACCAGACTGAAACCGTCACTAGCGAGGCTGACACCAGACTGACACCGTCACGAGGAGAGGCTGACACCAGACTGACACCGTCACGAGGAGAGGCTGACACCAGACTGAAACCGTCACTAGCGAGGCTGACACCAGACTGACACCGTCACGAGGAGAGGCTGACACCAGACTGAAACCGTCACTAGCGAGGCTGACACCAGACTGACACCGTCACTAGCGAGGCTGACACCAGACTGACACCGTCACGAGGAGAGGCTGACACCAGACTGAAACCGTCACTAGCGAGGCTGACACCAGACCGACCCCGTCACGAGGAGAGGCTGACACCAGACCGACCCCGTCACGAGGAGAGGCTGACACCAGACGGACCCCGTCACGAGGAGAGGCTGACACCAGACCGACACCGTCACGAGGAGAGGCTGACACCAGACCGACCCCGTCACGAGGAGAGGCTGACACCAGACCGACCCCGTCACTAGCGAGGCTGACACCAGACTGACACCGTCACGAGGAGAGGCTGACACCAGACGGGCACCGTCACGAGGAGAGGCTGACACCAGACTGAAACCGTCACTAGCGAGGCTGACACCAGACTGACACCGTCACGAGGAGAGGCTGACACCAGACCGACCCCGTCACTAGCGAGGCTGACACCAGACTGACACCGTCACGAGGAGAGGCTGACACCAGACTGAAACCGTCACTAGCGAGGCTGACACCAGACTGACACCGTCACTAGCGAGGCTGACACCAGACTGACACCGTCACGAGGAGAGGCTGACACCAGACCGAAACCGTCACTAGCGAGGCTGACACCAGACGGACACCGTCACGAGGAGAGGCTGACACCAGACCGACACCGTCACGAGGAGAGGCTGACACCAGACCGACACCGTCACGAGGAGAGGCTGACACCAGACCGACTCCGTCACTAGCGAGGCTGACACCAGACCGACCCCGTCACGAGGCGAGGATGACACCAGACCGACACCGTCACTAGCGAGGATGACACCAGACCGACACCGTCACGAGGCGAGGCTGACACCAGACCGACACCATCACGAGGCGAGGCTGACACCAGACCGACCCCGTCACTAGCGAGGCTGACACCAGACCGACCCCGTCACTAGCGAGGCTGACACCAGACGGACACCGTCACGAGGAGAGGCTGACACCAGACTGAAACCGTCACTAGCGAGGCTGACACCAGACTGACACCGTCACTAGCGAGGCTGACACCAGACTGACACCGTCACGAGGAGAGGCTGACACCAGACCGACCCCGTCACGAGGAGAGGCTGACACCAGACCGACCCCGTCACTAGCGAGGCTGACACCAGACTGACACCGTCACGAGGAGAGGCTGACACCAGACTGAAACCGTCACTAGCGAGGCTGACACTAGACCGACCCCGTCACGAGGAGAGGCTGACACCAGACCGACCCCGTCACGAGGAGAGGCTGACACCAGACTGACCCCGTCACGAGGAGAGGCTGACACCAGACCGACACCGTCACGAGGAGAGGCTGACACCAGACCGACCCCGTCACGAGGAGAGGCTGACACCAGACCGACTCCGTCACTAGCGAGGCTGACACCAGACCGACCCCGTCACGAGGCGAGGATGACACCAGACCGACACCGTCACTAGCGAGGATGACACCAGACCGACACCGTCACGAGGCGAGGCTGACACCAGACCGACACCGTCACGAGGCGAGGCTGACACCAGACCGACCCCGTCACTAGCGAGGCTGACACCAGACAGACCCCGTCACTAGCGAGGCTGACACCAGACGGACACCGTCACGAGGAGAGGCTGACACCAGACTGCAACCGTCACTAGCGAGGCTGACACCAGACTGACACCGTTACGAGGAGAGGCTGACACCAGACTGACACCGTCACGAGGAGAGGCTGACACCAGACTGAAACCGTCACTAGCGAGGCTGACACCAGACTGACACCGTCACGAGGAGAGGCTGACACCAGACTGAAACCGTCACTAGCGAGGCTGAAACCAGACCGACCCCGTCACGAGGAGAGGCTGACACCAGACCGACCCCGTCACGAGGAGAGGCTGACACCAGACGGACCCCGTCACGAGGAGAGGCTGACACCAGACCGACACCGTCACGAGGAGAGGCTGACACCAGACCGACCCCGTCACGAGGAGAGGCTGACACCAGACCGACCCCGTCACTAGCGAGGCTGACACCAGACTGACACCGTCACGAGGAGAGGCTGACACCAGACGGACACCGTCACGAGGAGAGGCTGACACCAGACTGAAACCGTCACTAGCGAGGCTGACACCAGACTGACACCGTCACGAGGAGAGGCTGACACCAGACTGACACCGTCACGAGGAGAGGCTGACACCAGACTGACACCGTCACTAGCGAGGCTGACACCAGACTGACACCGTCACTAGCGAGGCTGACACCAGACTGACACAGTCACGAGGAGAGGCTGACACCAGACTGAAACCGTCACTAGCGAGGCTGACACCAGACTGACACCGTCACGAGGAGAGGCTGACACCAGACCGAAACCGTCACTAGCGAGGCTGACACCAGACGGACCCTGTCACGAGGAGAGGCTGACACCAGACCGACACCGTCACGAGGAGAGGCTGACACCAGACCGACTCCGTCACTAGCGAGGCTGACACCAGACTGACACCGTCACGAGGAGAGGCTGACACCAGACTGAAACCGTCACTAGCGAGGCTGACACCAGACTGACACTGTCACGAGGAGAGGCTGACACCAGACTGACACCGTCACGAGGAGAGGCTGACACCAGACTGAAACCGTCACTAGCGAGACTGACACCAGACTGACACCGTCACGAGGAGAGGCTGACACCAGACTGAAACCGTCACTAGCGAGGCTGACACCAGACCGACCCCGTCACGAGGAGAGGCTGACACCAGACCGACCCCGTCACGAGGAGAGGCTGACACCAGACGGACCCCGTCACGAGGAGAGGCTGACACCAGACCGACACCGTCACGAGGAGAGGCTGACACCAGACCGACCCCGTCACGAGGAGAGGCTGACACCAGACCGACCCCGTCACTAGCGAGGCTGACACCAGACTGACACCGTCACGAGGAGAGGCTGACACCAGACTGACACCGTCACGAGGAGAGGCTGACACCAGACTGACACCGTCACGAGGAGAGGCTGACACCAGACTGACACCGTCACTAGCAAGGCTGACACCAGACTGACACCGTCACTAGCGAGGCTGACACCAGACTGACACAGTCACGAGGAGAGGCTAACACCAGACTGAAACCGTCACTAGCGAGGCTGACACCAGACTGACACCGTCACGAGGAGAGGCTGACACCAGACCGAAACCGTCACTAGCGAGGCTGACACCAGACGGACCCTGTCACGAGGAGAGGCTGACACCAGACCGACACCGTCACGAGGAGAGGCTGACACCAGACCGACTCCGTCACTAGCGAGGCTGACACCAGACCGACCCCGTCACGAGGCGAGGATGACACCAGACCGACACCGTCACTAGCGAGGATGACACCAGACCGACACCGTCACGAGGCGAGGCTGACACCAGACCGACACCGTCACGAGGCGAGGCTGACACCAGACCGACCCCGTCACTAGCGAGGCTGACACCAGACCGACCCCGTCACTAGCGAGGCTGACACCAGACGGACACCGTCACGAGGAGAGGCTGACACCAGACTGAAACCGTCACTAGCGAGGCTGACACCAGACTGACACCGTCACGAGGAGAGGCTGACACCAGACCGACCCCGTCACGAGGAGAGGCTGACACCAGACCGACCCCGTCACTAGCGAGGCTGACACCAGACTGACACCGTCACGAGGAGAGGCTGACACCAGACTGAAACCGTCACTAGCGAGGCTGACACCAGACTGACACCGTCACTAGCGAGGCTGACACCAGACTGACACCGTCACGAGGAGAGGCTGACACCAGACCGAAACCGTCACTAGCGAGGCTGACACCAGACGGACACCGTCACGAGGAGAGGCTGACACCAGACCGACACCGTCACGAGGAGAGGCTGACACCAGACCGACACCGTCACGAGGAGAGGCTGACACCAGACCGACTCCGTCACTAGCGAGGCTGACACTAGACCGACCCAGTCACGAGGCGAGGATGACACCAGACCGACACCGTCACGAGGCGAGGCTGACACCAGACCGACACCGTCACGAAGCGAGGCTGACACCAGACCGACCCCGTCACTAGCGAGGCTGACACCAGACCGACCCCGTCACTAGCGAGGCTGACACCAGACGGACACCGTCACGAGGAGAGGCTGACACCAGACTGAAACCGTCACTAGCGAGGCTGACACCAGACTGACACCGTCACGAGGAGAGGCTGACACCAGACCGACCCCGTCACGAGGAGAGGCTGACACCAGACCGACCCCGTCACTAGCGAGGCTGACACCAGACTGACACCGTCACGAGGAGAGGCTGACACCAGACTGAAACCGTCACTAGCGAGGCTGACACCAGACTGACACCGTCACTAGCGAGGCTGACAGCAGACTGACACCGTCACGAGGAGAGGCTGACACCAGACTGAAACCGACACTAGCGAGGCTGACACCAGACCGACCCCGTCACGAGGAGAGGCTGACACCAGACCGACCCCATCACGAGGAGAGGCTGACACCAGACTGACCCCGTCACGAGGAGAGGCTGACACCAGACCGACACCGTCACGAGGAGAGGCTGACACCAGACCGACCCCGTCACGAGGAGAGGCTGACACCAGACCGACCCCGTCACTAGCGAGGCTGACACCAGACTGACACCGTCACGAGGAGAGGCTGACACCAGACGGACACCGTCACGAGGAGAGGCTGACACCAGACTGAAACCGTCACTAGCAAGGCTGACACCAGACTGACACCGTCACGAGGAGAGGCTGACACCAGACTGACACCGTCACGAGGAGAGGCTGACACCAGACTGACACCGTCACTAGCGAGGCTGACACCAGACTGACACCGTCACTAGCGAGGCTGACACCCGACTGACACCGTCACGAGGAGAGGCTGACACCAGACCGAAACCGTCACTAGCGAGGCTGACACCAGACGGACCCTGTCACGAGGAGAGGCTGACACCAGACCGACACCGTCACGAGGAGAGGCTGACACCAGACCGACACCGTCACGAGGAGAGGCTGACACCAGACCGACTCCGTCACTAGCGAGGCTGACACCAGACCGACCCCGTCACGAGGCGAGGATGACACCAGACCGACACCGTCACTAGCGAGGATGACACCAGACCGACACCGTCACGAGGCGAGGCTGACACCAGACCGACACCGTCACGAGGCGAGGCTGACACCAGACCGACCCCGTCACTAGCGAGGCTGACACCAGACCGACCCCGTCACTAGCGAGGCTGACACCAGACGGACACCGTCACGAGGAGAGGCTGACACCAGACTGAAACCGTCACTAGCGAGGCTGACACCAGACTGACACCGTCACGAGGAGAGGCTGACACCAGACTGACACCGTCACGAGGAGAGGCTGACACCAGACTGAAACCGTCACTAGCGAGGCTGACACCAGACTGACACCGTCACGAGGAGAGGCTGACACCAGACGGACACCGTCACGAGGAGAGGCTGACACCAGACTGAAACCGTCACTAGCGAGGCTGACACCAGACTGACACCGTCACGAGGAGAGGCTGACACCACACTGACACCGTCACGAGGAGAGGCTGACACCAGACTGACACCGTCACTAGCGAGGCTGACACCAGACTGACACCGTCACTAGCGAAGCTGACACCAGACTGACACGGTCACGAGGAGAGGCTGACACCAGACCGAAACCGTCACTAGCGAGGCTGACACCAGACGGACCCTGTCACGAGGAGAGGCTGACACCAGACCGACATCGTAACGAGGAGAGGCTGACACCAGACCGACACCGTCACGAGGAGAGGCTGACACCAGACCGACTCCGTCACTAGCGAGGCTGACACCAGACCGACCCCGTCACGAGGCAAGGATGACACCAGACCGACACCGTCACTAGCGAGGATGACACCAGACCGACACCGTCACGAGGCGAGGCTGACACCAGACCGACACCGTCACGAGGCGAGGCTGACACCAGACCGACCCCGTCACGAGGCGAGGATGACACCAGACCGACACCGTCACTAGCGAGGATGACACCAGACCGACCCCGTCACTAGCGAGGCTGACACCAGACCGACCCAGTCACTAGCGAGGCTGACACCAGACGGACACCGTCACGAGGAGAGGCTGACACCAGACTGAAACCGTCACTAGCGAGGCTGACACCAGACTGACACCGTCACGAGGAGAGGCTGACACCAGACTGAAACCGTCACTAGCGAGGCTGACACCAGACTGACACCGTCACGAGGAGAGGCTGACACCAGACTGAAACCGTCACTAGCGAGGCTGACACCAGACTGACACCGTCACTAGCGAGGCTGACACCAGACTGACACCGTCACGAGGAGAGGCTGACACCAGACTGAAACCGTCACTAGCGAGGCTGACACCAGACCGACCCCGTCACGAGGAGAGGCTGACACCAGACCGACCCAGTCACGAGGAGAGGCTGACACCAGACGGACCCCGTCACGAGGAGAGGCTGACACCAGACTGACACCGTCACTAGCGAGGCTGACACCAGACTGACACCGTCACGAGGAGAGGCTGACACCAGACGGACACCGTCACGAGGAGAGGCTGACAGCAGACTGAAACCGTCACTAGCGAGGCTGACACCAGACTGACACCGTCACGAGGAGAGGCTGACACCAGACTGACACCGTCACGAGGAGAGGCTGACACCAGACTGACACCGTCACTAGCGAGGCTGACACCAGACTGACACCGTCACTAGCGAGGCTGACACCAGACTGACACCGTCACGAGGAGAGGCTGACACCAGACCGAAACCGTCACTAGCGAGGCTGACACCAGACGGACCCTGTCACGAGGAGAGGCTGACACCAGACCGACACCGTCACGAGGAGAGGCTGACACCAGACCGACACCGTCACGAGGAGAGGCTGACACCAGACCGACTCCGTCACTAGCGAGGCTGACACCAGACCGACCCCGTCACGAGGCGAGGATGACACCAGACCGACACCGTCACTAGCGAGGATGACTCCAGACCGACACCGTCACGAGGCGAGGCTGACACCAGACCGACACCGTCACGAGCTGAGGCTGACACCAGACCGACCCCGTCACTAGCGAGGCTGACACCAGACCGACCCCGTCACTAGCGAGGCTGACACCAGACGGACACCGTCACGAGGAGAGGCTGACACCAGACTGAAACCGTCACTAGCGAGGCTGACACCAGACTGACACCGTCACGAGGAGAGGCTGACACCAGACTGACACCGTCACGAGGAGAGGCTGACACCAGACTGAAACCGTCACTAGCGAGGCAGACACCAGACTGACACCGTCACGAGGAGAGGCTGACACCAGACTGACACCGTCACGAGGAGAGGCTGACACCAGACTGAAACCGTCACTAGCGAGGCTGACACCAGACTGACACCGTCACGAGGAGAGGCTGACACCAGACTGAAACCGTCACTAGCGAGGCTGACACCAGACTGACACCATCACTAGCGAGGCTGACACCAGACTGACACCGTCACGAGGAGAGGCTGACACCAGACTGAAACCGTCACTAGCGAGGCTGACACCAGACTGACACCGTCACGAGGAGAGGCTGACACCAGACCGACCCCGTCACGAGGAGAGGCTGACACCAGACCGACCCCGTCACGAGGAGAGGCTGACACCAGACCGACACCGTCACGAGGAGAGGCTGACACCAGACCGACCCCGTCACGAGGAGAGGCTGACACCAGACCGACCCCGTCACTAGCGAGGCTGACACCAGACTGACACCGTCACGAGGAGAGGCTGACACCAGACGGACACCGTCACGAGGAGAGGCTGACACCAGACTGAAACCGTCACTAGCGAGGCTGACACCAGACTGACACCGTCACGAGGAGAGGCTGACACCAGACTGACACCGTCACGAGGAGAGGCTGACACCAGACTGACACCGTCACTAGCGAGGCTGACACCAGACTGACACCGTCACGAGGAGAGGCTGACACCAGACTGAAACCGTCACGAGGAGAGGCTGACACCAGACTGACACCGTCACGAGGAGAGGCTGACACCAGACTGAAACCGTCACTAGCGAGGCTGACACCAGACTGACACCGTCACGAGGAGAGGCTGACACCAGACTGAAACCGTCACTAGCGAGGCTGACACCAGACTGACACCATCACTAGCGAGGCTGACACCAGACTGACACCGTCACGAGGAGAGGCTGACACCAGACTGAAACCGTCACTAGCGAGGCTGACACCAGACTGACACCGTCACGAGGAGACGCTGACACCAGACCGACCCCGTCACGAGGAGAGGCTGACACCAGACCGACCCCGTCACGAGGAGAGGCTGACACCAGACCGACACCGTCACGAGGAGAGGCTGACACCAGACCGACCCCGTCACGAGGAGAGGCTGACACCAGACCGACCCCGTCACTAGCGAGGCTGACACCAGACTGACACCGTCACGAGGAGAGGCTGACACCAGACGGACACCGTCACGAGGAGAGGCTGACACCAGACTGAAACCGTCACTAGCGAGGCTGACACCAGACTGACACCGTCACGAGGAGAGGCTGACACCAGACTGACACCGTCACGAGGAGAGGCTGACACCAGACTGACACCGTCACTAGCGAGGCTGACACCAGACTGACACCGTCACGAGGAGAGGCTGACACCAGACTGAAACCGTCACTAGCGAGGCTGACACCAGACTGACACCGTCACTAGCGAGGCTGACACCAGACTGACACCGTCACGAGGAGAGGCTGACACCAGACTGAAACCGTCACTAGCGAGGCTGACACCAGACCGACCCCGTCACGAGGAGAGGCTGACACCAGACCGACCCCGTCACGAGGAGAGGCTGACACCAGACTGACCCCGTCACGAGGAGAGGCTGACACCAGACCGACACCGTCACGAGGAGAGGCTGACACCAGACCGACCCCGTCACGAGGAGAGGCTGACACCAGACCGACCCCGTCACTAGCGAGGCTGACACCAGACAGACACCGTCACGAGGAGAGGCTGACACCACACGGACACCGTCACGAGGAGAGGCTGACACCAGACTGACACCGTCACTAGCGAGGCTGACACCAGACTGACACCGTCACGAGGAGAGGCTGACACCAGACTGAAACCGTCACTAGCGAGGCTGACACCAGACTGACACCGTCACTAGCGAGGCTGACACCAGACTGACACCGTCACGAGGAGAGGCTGACACCAGACGGACACCGTCACGAGGAGAGGCTGACACCAGACTGAAACCGTCACTAGCGAGGCTGACACCAGACTGACACCGTCACGAGGAGAGGCTGACACCAGACTGACACCGTCACGAGGAGAGGCTGACACCAGACTGAAACCGTCACTAGCGAGGCTGACACCAGACTGACACCGTCACGAGGAGAGGCTGACACCAGACGGACACCGTCACGAGGAGAGGCTGACACCAGACTGAAACCGTCACTAGCGAGGCTGACACCAGACGGACACCGTCACGAGGAGAGGCTGACACCAGACTGAAACCGTCACTAGCGAGGCTGACACCAGACTGACACCGTTACGAGGAGAGGCTGACACCAGACTGACACCGTCACGAGGAGAGGCTGACACCAGACTGAAACCGTCACTAGCGAGGCTGACACCAGACTGACACCGTCACGAGGAGAGGCTGACACCAGACGGACACCGTCACGAGGAGAGGCTGACACCAGACTGAAACCGTCACTAGCGAGGCTGACACCAGACTGACACCGTCACGAGGAGAGGCTGACACCAGACTGACACCGTCACTAGCGAGGCTGACACCAGACTGACACCGTCACGAGGAGAGGCTGACACCAGACTGAACCGTCACGAGGAGAGGCTGACACCAGACTGAAACCGTCACTAGCGAGGCTGACACCAGACTGACACCGTCACAAGGAGAGGCTGACACCAGACCGACCCCGTCACGAGGAGAGGCTGACACCAGACCGACCCCGTCACTAGCGAGGCTGACACCAGACTGACACCGTCACGAGGAGAGGCTGACACCAGACTGAAACCGTCACTAGCGAGGCTGACACCAGACTGACACCGTCACGAGGAGAGGCTGACACCAGACTGACACCGTCACGAGGAGGGGCTGACACCAGACTGAAACCGTCACGAGGAGAGGCTGACACCAGACCGACACCGTCACGAGGAGAGGCTGACACCAGACCGACCCCGTCACGAGGAGAGGCTGACACCAGACCGACCCCGTCACGAGGAGAGGCTGACACCAGACCGACACCATCACGAGGCGAGGCTGACACCAGACCGACCCCGTCACTAGCGAGGCTGACACCAGACAGACCCCGTCACTAGCGAGGCTGACACCAGACGGACACCGTCACGAGGAGAGGCTGACACCAGACTGAAACCGTCACTAGCGAGGCTGACACCAGACTGACACCGTTACGAGGAGAGGCTGACACCAGACTGACACCGTCACGAGGAGAGGCTGACACCAGACTGAAACCGTCACTAGCGAGGCTGACACCAGACTGACACCGTCACGAGGAGAGGCTGACACCAGACGGACACCGTCACGAGGAGAGGCTGACACCAGACTGAAACCGTCACTAGCGAGGCTGACACCAGACTGACACCGTCACGAGGAGAGGCTGACACCAGACTGACACCGTCACTAGCGAGGCTGACACCAGACTGACACCGTCACGAGGAGAGGCTGACACCAGACTGAAACCGTCACGAGGAGAGGCTGACACCAGACTGAAACCGTCACTAGCGAGGCTGACACCAGACTGACACCGTCACTAGCGAGGCTGACACCAGACTGACACCGTCACGAGGAGAGGCTGACACCAGACTGACACCGTCACTAGCGAGGCTGACACCAGACCGACCCCGTCACGAGGAGAGGCTGACACCAGACCGACCCCGTCACGAGGAGAGGCTGACACCAGACTGACCCCGTCACGAGGAGAGGCTGACACCAGACCGACACCGTCACGAGGAGAGGCTGACACCAGACCGATCCCGTCACGAGGAGAGGCTGACACCAGACCGACCCCGTCACTAGCGAGGCTGACACCAGACTGACACCGTCACGAGGAGAGGCTGACACCAGACGGACACCGTCACGAGGAGAGGCTGACACCAGACTGACACCGTCACTAGCGAGGCTGACACCAGACTGACACCGTCACGAGGAGAGGCTGACACCAGACTGAAACCGTCACTAGCGAGGCTGACACCAGACTGACACCGTCACTAGCGAGGCTGACACCAGACTGACACCGTCACGAGGAGAGGCTGACACCAGACGGACACCGTCACGAGGAGAGGCTGACACCAGACTGAAACCGTCACTAGCGAGGCTGACACCAGACTGACACCGTCACGAGGAGAGGCTGACACCAGACTGACACCGTCACGAGGAGAGGCTGACACCAGACTGACACCGTCACTAGCGAGGCTGACACCAGACTGACACCGTCACTAGCGAGGCTGACACCAGACTGACACGGTCACGAGGAGAGGCTGACACCAGACCGACACCGTCACGAGGAGAGGCTGACACCAGACCGACACCGTCACGAGGAGAGGCTGACACCAGACCGACTCCGTCACTAGCGAGGCTGACACCAGACCGACCCCGTCACGAGGCGAGGATGACACCAGACCGACACCGTCACTAGCGAGGATGACACCAGACCGACACCGTCACGAGGCGAGGCTGACACCAGACCGACACCGTCACGAGGCGAGGCTGACACCAGACCGACCCCGTCACTAGCGAGGCTGACACCAGACTGACACCGTTACGAGGAGAGGCTGACACCAGACTGACACCGTCACGAGGAGAGGCTGACACCAGACTGAAACCGTCACTAGCGAGGCAGACACCAGACGGACACCGTCACGAGGAGAGGCTGACACCAGACTGAAACCGTCACTAGCGAGGCTGACACCAGACTGACACCGTTACGAGGAGAGGCTGACACCAGACTGACACCGTCACGAGGAGAGGCTGACACCAGACTGAAACCGTCACTAGCGAGGCTGACACCAGACTGACACCGTCACGAGGAGAGGCTGACACCAGACGGACACCGTCACGAGGAGAGGCTGACACCAGACTGAAACCGTCACTAGCGAGGCTGACACCAGACTGACACCGTCACGAGGAGAGGCTGACACCAGACTGACACCGTCACTAGCGAGGCTGACACCAGACTGACACCGTCACGAGGAGAGGCTGACACCAGACTGAAACCGTCACGAGGAGAGGCTGACACCAGACTGAAACCGTCACTAGCGAGGCTGACACCAGACTGACACCGTCACGAGGAGAGGCTGACACCAGACCGACCCCGTCACGAGGAGAGGCTGACACCAGACCGACCCCGTCACTAGCGAGGCTGACACCAGACTGACACCGTCACGAGGAGAGGCTGACACCAGACTGAAACCGTCACTAGCGAGGCTGACACCAGACTGACACCGTCACGGGGAGAGGCTGACACCAGACTGACACCGTCACGAGGAGAGGCTGACACCAGACTGAAACCGTCACGAGGAGAGGCTGACACCAGACCGACACCGTCACGAGGAGAGGCTGACACCAGACCGACCCCGTCACGAGGAGAGGCTGACACCAGACCGACCCCGTCACGAGGAGAGGCTGACACCAGACCGACACCGTCACGAGGCGAGGCTGACACCAGACCGACCCCGTCACTAGCGAGGCTGACACCAGACAGACCCCGTCACTAGCGAGGCTGACACCAGACGGACACCGTCACGAGGAGAGGCTGACACCAGACTGAAACCGTCACTAGCGAGGCTGACACCAGACTGACACCGTTACGAGGAGAGGCTGACACCAGACTGACACCGTCACGAGGAGAGGCTGACACCAGACTGAAACCGTCACTAGCGAGGCTGACACCAGACTGACACCGTCACGAGGAGAGGCTGACACCAGACGGACACCGTCACGAGGAGAGGCTGACACCAGACTGAAACCGTCACTAGCGAGGCTGACACCAGACTGACACCGTCACGAGGAGAGGCTGACACCAGACTGACACCGTCACTAGCGAGGCTGACACCAGACTGACACCGTCACGAGGAGAGGCTGACACCAGACTGAAACCGTCACGAGGAGAGGCTGACAACAGACTGAAACCGTCACTAGCGAGGCTGACACCAGACTGACACCGTCACTAGCGAGGCTGACACCAGACTGACACCGTCACAAGGAGAGGCTGACACCAGACTGACACCGTCACTAGCGAGGCTGACACCAGACCGACCCCGTCACGAGGAGAGGCTGACACCAGACCGACCCCGTCACGAGGAGAGGCTGACACCAGACTGACCCCGTCACGAGGAGAGGCTGACACCAGACCGACACCGTCACGAGGAGAGGCTGACACCAGACCGATCCCGTCACGAGGAGAGGCTGACACCAGACCGACCCCGTCACTAGCGAGGCTGACACCAGACTGACACCGTCACGAGGAGAGGCTGACACCAGACGGACACCGTCACGAGGAGAGGCTGACACCAGACTGAAACCGTCACTAGCGAGGCTGACACCAGACTGACACCGTCACGAGGAGAGGCTGACACCAGACTGACACCGTCACGAGGAGAGGCTGACACCAGACTGACACCGTCACTAGCGAGGCTGACACCAGACTGACACCGTCACTAGCGAGGCTGACACCAGACTGACACGGTCAAGAGGAGAGGCTGACACCAGACCGAAACCGTCACTAGCGAGGCTGACACCAGACGGACCCTGTCACGAGGAGAGGCTGACACCAGACCGACACCGTCACGAGGAGAGGCTGACACCAGACCGACACCGTCACGAGGAGAGGCTGACACCAGACCGACTCCGTCACTAGCGAGGCTGACACCAGACCGACCCCGTCACGAGGCGAGGATGACACCAGACCGACACCGTCACTAGCGAGGATGACACCAGACCGACACCGTCACGAGGCGAGGCTGACACCAGACCGACACCGTCACGAGGCGAGGCTGACACCAGACCGACCCCGTCACTAGCGAGGCTGACACCAGACAGACCCCGTCACTAGCGAGGCTGACACCAGACGGACACCGTCACGAGGAGAGGCTGACACCAGACTGAAACCGTCACTAGCGAGGCTGACACCAGACTGACACCGTTACGAGGAGAGGCTGACACCAGACTGACAACGTCACGAGGAGAGGCTGACACCAGACTGAAACCGTCACTAGCGAGGCTGACATCAGACTGACACTGTCACGAGGAGAGGCTGACACCAGACTGACACCGTCACGAGGAGAGGCTGACACCAGACTGAAACCGTCACTAGCGAGGCTGACACCAGACTGACACCGTCACGAGGAGAGGCTGACACCAGACTGAAACCGTCACTAGCGAGGCTGACACCAGACCGACCCCGTCACGAGGAGAGGCTGACACCAGACCGACCCCGTCACGAGGAGAGGCTGACACCAGACGGACCCCGTCAAGAGGAGAGGCTGACACCAGACCGACACCGTCACGAGGAGAGGCTGACACCAGACCGACCCCGTCACGAGGAGAGGCTGACACCAGACCGACCCCGTCACGAGGAGAGGCTGACACCAGACCGACCCCGTCACTAGCGAGGCTGACACCAGACTGACACCGTCACGAGGAGAGGCTGACACCAGACGGACACCGTCACGAGGAGAGGCTGACACCAGACTGAAACCGTCACTAGCGAGGCTGACACCAGACTGACACCGTCACGAGGAGAGGCTGACACCAGACTGACACCGTCACGAGGAGAGGCTGACACCAGACTGACACCGTCACTAGCGAGGCTGACACCAGACTGACACCGTCACTAGCGAGGCTGACACCAGACTGACACCGTCACTAGCGAGGCTGACACCAGACTGACACCGTCACGAGGAGAGGCTGACACCAGACCGAAACCGTCACTAGCGAGGCTGACACCAGACGGACCCTGTCACGAGGAGAGGCTGACACCAGACCGACACCGTCACTAGCGAGGCTGACACCAGACCGACCCCGTCACGAGGAGATGCTGAAACCAGAATGACCCCGTCACGAGGAGAGGCTGACACCAGACGAACCCCTTCACGAGGAAAGGCTGACACCAGACCGACCCCGTTACTAGCGAGGCTGACACCAGACTGACACCGTCACGAGGAGAGGCTGACACCAGACCGACACCGTCACGAGGAGAGGCTGACACCAGACTGAAACCGTCACTAGCGAGGCTGACACCAGACTGACACCGTCACGAGGAGAGGCTGACACCAGACCGACACCGTCACGAGGAGAGGCTGACACCAGACTGAAACCGTCACTAGCGAGGCTGACACCAGACTGACACCGTCACGAGGAGAGGCTGACACCAGACTGACACCGTCACGAGGAGAGGCTGACACCAGACTGAAACCGTCACTAGCGAGGCTGACACCAGACTGACACCGTCACTAGCGAGGCTGACACCAGACTGACACCGTCACGAGGAGAGGCTGACACCAGACTGAAACCGTCACTAGCGAGGCTGACACCAGACCGACCCCGTCACGAGGAGAGGCTGACACCAGACCGACCCCGTCACGAGGAGAGGCTGACACCAGACCGACCCCGTCACGAGGAGAGGCTGACACCAGACTGAAACCGTCACTAGCGAGGCTGACACCAGACTGACACCGTCACGAGGAGAGGCTGACACCAGACTGACACCGTCACGAGGAGAGGCTGACACCAGACTGACACCGTCACTAGCGAGGCTGACACCAGACTGACACCGTCACTAGCGAGGCTGACACCAGACTGACACCGTCACGAGGAGAGGCTGACTCCAGACCGAAACCGTCACTAGCGAGGCTGACACCAGACGGACCCTGTCACGAGGAGAGGCTGACACCAGACCGACACCGTCACGAGGAGAGGCTGACAACAGACCGACACCGTCACGAGGAGAGGCTGACACCAGACCGACCCCGTCACTAGCGAGGCTGACACCAGACCGACCCCGTCACTAGCGAGGCTGACACCAGACGGACACCGTCACGAGGAGAGGCTGACACCAGACTGAAACCGTCACTAGCGAGGCTGACACCAGACTGACACCGTCACGAGGAGAGGCTGACACCAGACCGACCCCGTCACGAGGAGAGGCTGACACCAGACCGACCCCGTCACTAGCGAGGCTGACACCAGACTGACACCGTCACGAGGAAAGGCTGACACCAGACGGACACCGTCACGAGGAGAGGCTGACACCAGACTGAAACCGTCACTAGTGAGGCTGACACCAGACTGACACCGTCACGAGGAGAGGCTGACACCAGACTGACACCGTCACGAGGAGAGGCTGACACCAGACTGACACCGTCACTAGCGATGCTGACACCAGACTGACACCGTCACTAGCGTGGCTGACACCAGACTGACACCGTCACATTGAGAGGCTGACACCAGACCGAAACCGTCACTAGCGAGGCTGACACCAGACGGACCCTGTCACGAGGAGAGGCTGACACCAGACCGACACCGTCACGAGGAGAGGCTGACACCAGACCGACACCGTCACGAGGAGAGGCTGACACCAGACCGACTCCGTCACTAGCGAGGCTGACACCAGACCGACCCCGTCACGAGGCGAGGATGACACCAGACCGACACCGTCACTAGCGAGGATGACACCAGACCGACACCGTCACGAGGCGAGGCTGACACCAGACCGACACCGTCACGAGGAGAGGCTGACACCAGACTGAAACCGTCACTAGCGAGGCTGACACCAGACTGACACCGTCACGAGGAGAGGCTGACACCAGACTGACACCGTCACGAGGAGAGGCTGACACCAGACTGAAACCGTCACTAGCGAGGCTGACACCAGACTGACACCGTCACGAGGAGAGGCTGACACCAGACTGAAACCGTCACTAGCGAGGCTGACACCAGACTGACACCGTCACGAGGAGAGGCTGACACCAGACCGAAACAGTCACTAGCGAGGCTGACACCAGACAGACCCTGTCACGAGGAGAGGCTGACACCAGACCGACCCCGTCACGAGGATAGGCTGACACCAGACCGACCCCGTCACTAGCGAGGCTGACACCAGACTGACACCGTCACGAGGAGAGGCTGACACCAGACTGAAACCGTCACTAGCGAGGCTGACACCAGACTGACACCGTCACTAGCGAGGCTGACACCAGACTGACACCGTCACGAGGAGAGGCTGACACCAGACTGAAACCGTCACTAGCGAGGCTGACACCAGACCGACCCCGTCACGAGGAGAGGCTGACACCAGACCGACCCCGTCACGAGGAGAGGCTGCCACCAGACGGACCCCGTCACGAGGAGAGGCTGACACCAGACCGACTCCGTCACTAGCGAGGATGACACCAGACCGACAACGTCACGAGGCGAGGCTGACACCAGACCGACCCCGTCACTAGCGAGGCTGACACCAGACCGACCCCGTCACTAGCGAGGCTGACACCAGACGGACACCGTCACGAGGAGAGGCTGACACCAGACTGACACCGTCACGAGGAGAGGCTGACACCAGACTGACACCGTCACTAGCGAGGCTGACATCAGACTGACACCGTCACTAGCGAGGCTGACACCAGACTGACACCGTCACGAGGAGAGGCTGACACCAGACTGACACCGTCACTAGCGAGGCTGACACCAGACTGACACCGTCACTAGCGAGGCTGACACCAGACTGACACCGTCACGAGGAGAGGCTGACACCAGACTGAAACCGTCACTAGCGAGGCTGACACCAGACTGACACCGTCACTAGCGAGGCTGACACCAGACTGACACCGTCACGAGGAGAGGCTGACACCAGACTGAAACCGTCACTAGCGAGGCTGACACCAGACCGACCCCGTCACGAGGAGAGGCTGACACCAGACCGACCCCGTCACGAGGAGAGGCTGACACCAGACGGACCCCGTCACGAGGAGAGGCTGACACCAGACCGACCCCGTCACGAGGAGAGGCTGACACCAGACCGACCCCCGTCACGAGGAGAGGCTGACACCAGACCGACCCCGTCACGAGGAGAGGCTGACACCAGACTGAAACCGTCACTAGCGAGGCTGACACCAGACCGACACCGTCACGAGGAGAGGCTGACACCAGACGGACCCCGTCACGAGGAGAGGCTGACACCAGACCGACACCGTCACGAGGAGAGGCTGACACCAGACCGACCCCGTCACGAGGAGAGGCTGACACCAGACAGACCCCATCACTAGCGAGGCTGACACCAGACTGACACCGTCACTAGCGAGGCTGACACCAGACTGACACCGTCACGAGGAGAGGCTGACACCAGACTGAAACCGTCACTAGCGAGTCTGACACCAGACCGACCCCGTCACGAGGAGAGGCTGACACCAGACCGACCCCGTCACGAGGAGAGGCTGACACCAGACGGACCCCGTCACGAGGAGAGGCTGACACCAGACCGACACCGTCACGAGGAGAGGCTGACACCAGACCGACCCCGTCACTAGCGAGGCTGACACCAGACTGACACCGTCACGAGGAGAGGCTGACACCAGACGGACACCGTCACGAAGAGAGGCTGACACCAGACTGAAACCGTCACTAGCGAGGCTGACACCAGACTGACACCGTCACGAGGAGAGGCTGACACCAGACGGACACCGTCACGAGGAGAGGCTGACACCAGACTGACACCGTCACTAGCGAGGCTGACAACAGACTGACACCGTCACTAGCGAGGTTGACACCAGACTGACACCGTCACGAGGAGAGGCTGACACCAGACCGAAACCGTCACTAGCGAGGCTGACACCAGAGGGACCCTGTCACGAGGAGAGGCTGACACCAGACCGACACCGTCACGAGGAGAGGCTGACACCAGACCGACACCGTCACGAGGAGAGGCTGACACCAGACCGACTCCGTCACTAGCGAGGCTGACACCAGACCGACCCCGTCACGAGGCGAGGATGACACCAGACCGACACCGTCACTAGCGAGGATGACACCAGACCGACACCGTCACGAGGCGAGGCTGACACCAGACCGACACCGTCACGAGGCGAGGCTGACACCAGACCGACCCCGTCACTAGCGAGGCTGACACCAGACTGACACCGTCACGAGGAGAGGCTGACACCAGACCGACCTCGTCACGAGGAGAGGCTGACACCAGACGGACCCCGTCACGAGGAGAGGCTGACACCAGACCGACCCCGTCACGAGGAGAGGCTGACACCAGACCGACCCCCGTCACGAGGAGAGGCTGACACCAGACCGACCCCGTCACGAGGAGAGGCTGACACCAGACTGAAATCGTCACTAGCGAGGCTGACACCAGACCGACACCGTCACGAGGAGAGGCTGACACCAGACGGACCCCGTCACGAGGAGAGGCTGACACCAGACCGACACCGTCACGAGGAGAGGCTGACACCAGACCGACCCCGTCACGAGGAGAGGCTGACACCAGACCGATCCCGTCACTAGCGAGGCTGACACCAGACTGACACCGTCACTAGCGAGGCTGACACCAGACTGACACCGTCACGAGGAGAGGCTGACACCAGACTGAAACCGTCACTAGCGAGTCTGACACCAGACCGACCCCGTCACGAGGAGAGGCTGACACCAGACTGAAACCGTCACTAGCGAGGCTGACACCAGACTGACACCGTCACGAGGAGAGGCTGACACCAGACTGACACCGTCACGAGGAGAGGCTGACACCAGACTGACACCGTCACTAGCGAGGCTGACACCAGACTGACACCGTCACTAGCGAGGCTGACACCAGACTGACACCGTCACGAGGAGAGGCTGACACCAGACTGAAACCGTCACTAGCGAGGCTGACACCAGACTGACAACGTCACGAGGAGAGGCTGACACCAGACTGAAACCGTCACTAGCGAGGCTGACACCAGACCGACCCCGTCACGAGGCGAGGATGACACCAGACCGACACCGTCACTAGCGAGGATGACACCAGACCGACACCGTCACGAGGCGAGGCTGACACCAGACCGACACCGTCACGAGGCGAGGCTGACACCAGACCGACCCCGTCACTAGCGAGGCTGACACCAGACCGACCCCGTCACTAGCGAGGCTGACACCAGACCGACACCGTCACGAGGAGAGGCTGACACCAGACTGAAACCGTCACTAGCGAGGCTGACACCAGACTGACACCGTCACGAGGAGAGGCTGACACCAGACTGACACCGTCACGAGGAGAGGCTGACACCAGACTGAAACCGTCACTAGCGAGGCTGACACCAGACTGACACCGTCACGAGGAGAGGCTGACACCAGACTGACACCGTCACGAGGAGAGGCTGACACCAGACTGAAACCGTCACTAGCGAGGCTGACACCAGACTGACACCGTCACGAGGAGAGGCTGACACCAGACTGAAACCGTCACTAGCGAGGCTGACACCAGACCGACCCCGTCACGAGGAGAGGCTGACACCAGACCGACCCCGTCACTAGCGAGGCAGACACCAGACTGACACCGTCACGAGGAGAGGCTGACACCAGACTGAAACCGTCACTAGCGAGGCTGACACCAGACCGACCCCGTCACGAGGAGAGGCTGACACCAGACCGACCCCGTCACGAGGAGAGGCTGACACCAGACCGACACTGTCACGAGGAGAGGCTGACACCAGACCGAAACCGTCACTAGCGAGGCTGACACCAGACGGACCCTGTCACGAGGAGAGGCTGACACCAGACCGACACCGTCACGAGGAGAGGCTGACACCAGACCGACACCGTCACGAGGAGAGGCTGACACCAGACCGACTCCGTCACTAGCGAGGCTGACACCAGACCGACCCCGTCACTAGCGAGGCTGACACCAGACGGACACCGTCACGAGGAGAGGCTGACACCAGACTGAAACCGTCACTAGCGAGGCTGACACCAGACTGACACCGTCACGAGGAGAGGCTGACACCAGACTGACACCGTCACGAGGAGAGGCTGACACCAGACTGAAACCGTCACTAGCGAGGCTGACACCAGACTGACACCGTCACGAGGAGAGGCTGACACCAGACTGACACCGTCACGAGGAGAGGCTGACACCAGACTGAAACCGTCACTAGCGAGGCTGACACCAGACTGACACCGTCACGAGGAGAGGCTGACACCAGACTGAAACCGTCACTAGCGAGGCTGACACCAGACTGACACCGTCACTAGCGAGGCTGACACCAGACTGACACCGTCACGAGGAGAGGCTGACACCAGACTGAAACCGTCACTAGCGAGGCTGACACCAGACCGACCCCGTCACGAGGAGAGGCTGACACCAGACCGACCCCGTCACGAGGAGAGGCTGACACCAGACGGACCCCGTCACGAGGAGAGGCTGACACCAGACCAACACCATCACGAGGAGAGGCTGACACCAGACCGACCCCGTCACGAGGAGAGGCTGACACCAGACCGACCCCGTCACTAGCGAGGCTGACACCAGACTGACACCGTCACGAGGAGAGGCTGACACCAGACGGACACCGTCACGAGGAGAGGCTGACACCAGACTGAAACCGTCACTAGCGAGGCTGACACCAGACTGACACCGTCACGAGGAGAGGCTGACACCAGACTGACACCGTCACGAGGAGAGGCTGACACCAGACTGACACCGTCACTAGCGAGGCTGACACCAGACTGACACCGTCACTAGCGAGGCTGACACCAGACTGACACCGTCACGAGGAGAGGCTGACACCAGACTGAAACCGTCACGAGGAGAGGCTGACACCAGACTGACACCGTCACTAGCGAGGCTGACACCAGACTGACACCGTCACGAGGAGAGGCTGACACCAGACCGACACCGTCACGAGGAGAGGCTGACACCAGACCGACACCGTCACGAGGAGAGGCTGACACCAGACCGACTCCGTCACTAGCGAGGCTGACACCAGACCGACCCCGTCACGAGGCGAGGATGACACCAGACCGACACCGTCACTAGCGAGGATGACACCAGACCGACACCGTCACGAGGCGAGGCTGACACCAGACCGACACCGTCACGAGGCGAGGCTGACACCAGACCGACCCCGTCACTAGCGAGGCTGACACCAGACCGACCCCGTCACTAGCGAGGCTGACACCAGACGGACACCGTCACGAGGAGAGGCTGACACCAGACTGAAACCGTCACTAGCGAGGCTGACACCAGACTGACACCGTCACGAGGAGAGGCTGACACCAGACCGACCCCGTCACGAGGAGAGGCTGACACAAGACCGACCCCGTTACGAGGAGAGGCTGACACCAGACGGACCCCGTCACGAAGAGAGGCTGACACCAGACCGACACCGTCACGAGGAGAGGCTGACACCAGACCGACCCCGTCACGAGGAGAGGCTGACACCAGACCGACCCCGTCACTAGCGAGGCTGACACCAGACTGACACCGTCACGAGGAGAGGCTGACACCAGACTGACACCGTCACGAGGAGAGGCTGACACCAGACCGACCCCGTCACGAGGAGAGGCTGACACCAGACCGACCCCGTCACTAGCGAGGCTGACACCAGACTGACACCGTCACGAGGAGAGGCTGACACCAGACGGACACCGTCACGAGGAGAGGCTGACACCAGACTGAAACCGTCACTAGCGAGGCTGACACCAGACTGACACCGTCACGAGGAGAGGCTGACACCAGACTGACACCGTCACGAGGAGAGGCTGACACCAGACTGACACCGTCACGAGGAGAGGCTGACACCAGACTGACACCGTCACGAGGAGAGGCTGACACCAGACTGAAACCGTCACTAGCGAGGCTGACACCAGACTGACACCGTCACGAGGAGAGGCTGACACCAGACTGAAACCGTCACTAGCGAGGCTGACACCAGACTGACACCGTCACGAGGAGAGGCTGACACCAGACTGACACCGTCACTAGCGAGGCTGACACCAGACTGACACCGTCACGAGGAGAGGCTGACACCAGGCCGAAACCGTCACTAGCGAGGCTGACACCAGACGGACCCTGTCACGAGGGGAGGCTGACATCAGACCGACACCGTCACGAGGAGAGGCTGACACCAGACCGACACCGTCACGAGGAGAGGCTGACACCAGACCGACTCCGTCACTAGCGAGGCTGACACCAGACCGACCCCGTCACGAGGCGAGGATGACACCAGACCGACACCGTCACTAGCGAGGATGACAGCAGACCGACACCGTCACGAGGCGAGGCTGACACCAGACCGACCCCGTCACTAGCGAGGCTGACACCAGTCCGACCCCGTCACTAGCGAGGCTGACACCAGACCGACACCGTCACTAGCGAGGCTGACACCAGACGGACACCGTCACGAGGAGAGGCTGACACCAGACTGAAACCGTCACTAGCGAGGCTGACACCAGACTGACACCGTCACGAGGAGAGGCTGACACCAGACCGACACCGTCACGAGGAGAGGCTGACACCAGACTGACACCGTCACGAGGAGAGGCTGACACCAGACCGACACCGTCACGAGGAGAGGCTGACACCAGACCGACCCCGTCACGAGGAGAGGCTGACACCAGACCGACCCCGTCACTAGCGAGGCTGACACCAGACTGACACCGTCACGAGGAGAGGCTGACACCAGACGGACACCGTCACGAGGAGAGGCTGACACCAGACTGAAATCATCACTAGCGAAGCTGACACCAGACTGACACCGTCACTAGCGAGGCTGACACCAGACTGACACCGTCACGAGGAGAGGCTGACACCAGACTGACACCGTCACTAGCGAGGCTGACACCAGACTGACACCGTCACTAGCGAGGCTGACACCAGACTGACACCGTCACGAGGAGAGGCTGACACCAGACCGAAACCGTCACTAGCGAGGCTGACACCAGACGGACCCTGTCACGAGGAGAGGCTGACACCAGACCGACACCGTCACGAGGAGAGGCTGACACCAGACCGACACCGTCACGAGGAGAGGCTGACACCAGACCGACTCCGTCACTAGCGAGGCTGACACCAGACCGACCCCGTCACGAGGCGAGGATGACACCAGACCGACACCATCACTAGCGAGGATGACACCAGACCGACACCGTCACGAGGCGAGGCTGACACCAGACTGACCCCGTCACGAAGAGAGGCTGACACCAGACCAACCCCGTCACGAGGAGAGGCTGACACCAGACGGACCCTGTCACGAGGAGAGGCTGACACCAGACGGACACCGTCATGAGGAGAGGCTGACACCAGACTGAAACCGTCACTAGCGAGGCTGACACCAGACTGACACCGTCACGAGGAGAGGCTGACACCAGACTGACACCGTCACGAGGAGAGGCTGACACCAGACTGACACCGTCACTAGCGAGGCTGACACCAGACTGACACCGTCACTAGCGAGGCTGACACCAGACTGACACCGTCACGAGGAGAGGCTGACACCAGACCGAAACCGTCACTAGCGAGGCTGACACCAGACGGACCCTGTCACGAGGAGAGGCTGACACCAGACCGACACCGTCACGAGGAGAGGCTGACACCAGACCGACACCGTCACGAGGAGAGGCTGACACCAGACCGACTCCGTCACTAGCGAGGCTGACACCAGACCGACCCCGTCACGAGGCGAGGATGACACCAGACCGACACCGTCACTAGCGAGGATGACACCAGACCGACACCGTCACGAGGCGAGGCTGACACCAGACCTACCCCGTCACTAGCGAGGCTGACACCAGACCGACCCCGTCACTAGCGAGGCTGACACCAGACTGACACCATCACGAGGAGAGGCTGACACCAGACGGACACCGTCACAAGGAGAGGCTGACACCAGACTGAAACCGTCACTAGCGAGGCTGACACCAGACTGACACCGTCACGAGGAGAGGCTGACACCAGACTGACACCGTCACGAGGAGAGGCTGACACCAGACCGAAACCGTCACTAGCGAGGCTGACACCAGACGGACCGCGTCACGAGGCGAGGATGACACCAGACCGACACCGTCACTAGCGAGGATGACACCAGACTGACACCGTCACGAGGAGAGGCTGACACCAGACTGACACCGTCACGAGGAGAGGCTGACACCAGACCGACACCGTCACGAGGAGAGGCTGACACCAGACCGACTCCGTCACTAGCGAGGCTGACACCAGACCGACCCGTCACGAGGCGAGGATGACACCAGACCGACACCGTCACTAGCGAGGATGACACCAGACCGACACCGTCACGAGGCGAGGCTGACACAAGACCGACACCGTCACGAGGCGAGGCTGACACCAGACCGACCCCGTCACTAGCGAGGCTGACACCAGACCGACCCCGTCACTAGCGAGGCTGACACAAGACGGACACCGTCACGAGGAGAGGCTGACACCAGACTGAAACCGTCACTAGCGAGGCTGACACCAGACTGACACCGTCACGAGGAGAGGCTGACACCAGACTGACACCGTCACGAGGAGAGGCTGACACCAGACTGAAACCGTCACTAGCGAGGCTGACACCAGACTGACACCGTCACGAGGAGAGGCTGACACCAGACTGACACCGTCACGAGGAGAGGCTGACACCAGACCGACCCCGTCACTAGCGAGGCTGACACCAGACTGACACCGTCACGAGGAGAGGCTGACACCAGACGGACACCGTCACGAGGAGAGGCTGACACCAGACTGAAACCGTCACTAGCGAGGCTGACACCAGACTGACACCGTCACGAGGAGAGGCTGACACCAGACTGACACCGTCACGAGAAGAGGCTGACACCAGACTGACACCGTCACTAGCGAGGCTGACACCAGACTGACACCGTCACTAGCGAGGCTGACACCAGACTGACACCGTCACGAGGAGAGGCTGACACCAGACCGAAACCGTCACTAGCGAGGCTGACACCAGACGGACCCTGTCACGAGGAGAGGCTGACACCAGACCGACACCGTCACGAGGAGAGGCTGACACCAGACCGACACCGTCACGAGGAGAGGCTGACACCAGACCGACTCCGTCACTAGCGAGGCTGACACCAGACCGACCCCGTCACGAGGAGAGGCTGACACCAGACCGACCCCGTCACTAGCGAGGCTGACACCAGACTGACACCGTCACGAGGAGAGGCTGACACCAGACTGAAACCGTCACTAGCGAGGCTGACACCAGACTGACACCGTCACTAGCGAGGCTGACACCAGACTGACACCATCACGAGGAGAGGCTGACACCAGACTGAAACCGTCACTAGCGAGGCTGACACCAGACCGACCCCGTCACGAGGAGAGGCTGACACCAGACCGACCCCGTTACGAGGAGAGGCTGACACCAGACGGACCCCGTAACGAGGAGAGGCTGACACCAGACCGACACCGTCACGAGGAGAGGCTGACACCAGACCGACCCCGTCACGAGGAGAGGCTGACACCAGACCGACCCCGTCACTAGCGAGGCTGACACCAGACTGACACCGTCACGAGGAGAGGCTGACACCAGACGGACACCGTCACGAGGAGAGGCTGACACCAGACTGAAACCGTCACTAGCGAGGCTGACACCAGACTGACACCGTCACGAGGAGAGGCTGACACCAGACTGACACCGTCACGAGGAGAGGCTGACACCAGACTGACACCGCCACTAGCGAGGCTGACACCAGACGGACACCGTCACGAGGAGAGGCTGACACCAGACCGACCCCGTCACGAGGAGAGGCTGACACCAGACCGACCCCGTCACTAGCGAGGCTGACACCAGACTGACACCGTCACGAGGAGAGGCTGACACCAGACGGACACCGTCACGAGGAGAGGCTGACACCAGACTGAAACCGTCACTAGCGAGGCTGACACCAGACTGACACCGTCACGAGGAGAGGCTGACACCAGACCAAAACCGTCACTAGCGAGGCTGACACCAGACGGACCCTGTCACGAGGAGAGGCTGACACCAGACCGACCCCGTCACGAGGAGAGGCTGACACCAGACCGACACCGTCACGAGGAGAGGCTGACACCAGACCGACTCCGTCACTAGCGAGGCTGACACCAGACCGACCCCGTCACGAGGCGAGGATGACACCAGACCGACACCGTCACTAGCGAGGCTGACACCAGACCGACACCGTCACGAGGCGAGGCTGACACCAGACCAACACCGTCACGAGGCGAGGCTGAAACCAGACCGACCCCGTCACTAGCGAGGCTGACACCAGACCGACCCCGTCACTAGCGAGGCTGACACCAGACGGACACCGTCACGAGGAGAGGCTGACACCAGACCGACCCCGTCACGAGGAGAGGCTGACACCAGACCGACTCCGTCACTAGCGAGGCTGACACCAGACCGACCCCGTCACGAGGCGAGGATGACACCAGACCGACACCGTCACTAGCGAGGATGACACCAGACCGACACCGTCACGAGGCGAGGCTGACACCAGACCGACACCGTCACGAGGAGAGGCTGACACCAGACTGAAACCGTCACTAGCGAGGCTGACACCAGACTGACACCGTCACTAGCGAGGCTGACACTAGACTGAAACCGTCACTAGCGAGGCTGACACCAGACCGACCCCGTCACGAGGAGAGGCTGACACCAGACGGACCCCGTCACGAGGAGAGGCTGACACCAGAAAGACACCGTCACGAGGAGAGGCTGACACCAGACGGACACCGTCACGAGGAGAGGCTGACACCAGACTGAAACCGTCACTAGCGAGGCTGACACCAGACTGACACCGTCACTAGCGAGGCTGACACCAGACTGACACCGTCACGAGGAGAGGCTGACACCAGACTGAAACCGTCACTAGCGAGGCTGACACCAGACCGACCCCGTCACGAGGAGAGGCTGACACCAGACGGACCCCGTCACGAGGAGAGGCTGACACCAGACGGACCCCGTCACGAGGAGAGGCTGACACCAGACCGACACCGTCACGAGGAGAGGCTGACACCAGACCGACCCCGTCACGAGGAGAGGCTGACACCAGACCGACCCCGTCACTAGCGAGGCTGACACCAGACTGACACCGTCACGAGGAGAGGCTGACACCAGACGGACACCGTCACGAGGAGAGGCTGACACCAGACTGAAACCGTCACTAGCGAGGCTGACACCAGACTGACACCGTCACGAGGAGAGGCTGACACCAGACTGACACCGTCACGGGGAGAGGCTGACACCAGACTGACACCGTCACTAGCGAGGCTGACACCAGACTGACACCGTCACTAGCGAGGCTGACACCAGACTGACACCGTCACTAGCGAGGCTGACACCAGACTGACACCGTCACGAGGAGAGGCTGACACCAGACCGAAACCGTCACTAGCGAGGCTGACACCAGACGGACCCTGTCACGAGGAGAGGCTGACACCAGACCGACACCGTCACGAGGAGAGGCTGACACCAGACCGACACCGTCACGAGGAGAGGCTGACACCAGACTGACTCCGTCACTAGCGAGGCTGACACCAGACTGACACCGTCACGAGGAGAGGCTGACACCAGACTGACACCGTCACGAGGAGAGGCTGACACCAGACTGAAACCGTCACTAGCGAGGCTGACACCAGACTGACACCGTCACGAGGAGAGGCTGACACCAGACTGACACCGTCACGAGGAGAGGCTGACACCAGACTGAAACCGTCACTAGCGAGGCTGACACCAGACCGACCCCGTCACGAGGAGAGGCTGACACCAGACCGACCCCGTCACGAGGAGAGGCTGACACCAGACGGACCCCGTCACGAGGAGAGGCTGACACCAGACCGACACCGTCACGAGGAGAGGCTGACACCAGACCGACCCCGTCACGAGGAGAGGCTGACACCAGACCGACCCCGTCACTAGCGAGGCTGACACCAGACTGACACCGTCACGAGGAGAGGCTGACACCAGACGGACACCGTCACGAGGAGAGGCTGACACCAGACTGAAACCGTCACTAGCGAGGTTGACACCAGACTGACACCGTCACGAGGAGAGGCTGACACCAGACTGACACCGTCACGAGGAGAGGCTGACACCAGACTGAAACCGTCACTAGCGAGGCTGACACCAGACTGACACCGTCACGAGGAGAGGCTGACACCAGACTGAAACCGTCACTAGCGAGGCTGACACCAGACTGACACCGTCACTAGCGAGGCTGACACCAGACTGACACCGTCACGAGGAGAGGTTGACACCAGACTGAAACCGTCACTAGCGAGGCTGACACCAGACCGACCCCGTCACGAGGAGAGGCTGACACCAGACCGACCCCGTCACGAGGAGAGGCTGACACCAGACGGACCCCGTCACGAGGAGAGGCTGACACCAGACCGACACCGTCACGAGGAGAGGCTGACACCAGACCGACCCCGTCACGAGGAGAGGCTGACACCAGACCGACCCCGTCACTAGCGAGGCTGACACCAGACGGACACCGTCACGAGGAGAGGCTGACACCAGACTGAAACCGTCACTAGCGAGGCTGACACCAGACTGACACCGTCACGAGGAGAGGCTGACACCAGACCGACCCCGTCACGAGGAGAGGCTGACACCAGACCGACCCCGTCACGAGGAGAGGCTGACACCAGACGGACCCCGTCACGAGGAGAGGCTGACACCAGACCGACACCGTCACGAGGAGAGGCTGACACCAGACCGACCCCGTCACTAGCGAGGCTGACACCAGACTGACACCGTCACGAGGAGAGGCTGACACCAGACGGACACCGTCACGAGGAGAGGCTGACACCAGACCGACCCCGCCACGAGGCGAGGATGACACCAGACCGACACCGTCACTAGCGAGGATGACACCAGACCGACACCGTCACGAGGCGAGGCTGACACCAGACCGACCCCGTCACTAGCGAGGCTGACACCAGACCGACCCCGTCACTAGCGAGGCTGACACCAGACTGACACCGTCACGAGGAGAGGCTGACACCAGACTGAAACCGTCACTAGCGAGGCTGACACCAGACTGACACCGTCACGAGGAGAGGCTGACACCAGACTGACACCGTCACGAGGAGAGGCTGACACCAGACTGAAACCGTCACTAGCGAGGCTGACACCAGACTGACACCGTCACGAGGAGAGGCTGACACCAGACTGACACCGTCACGAGGAGAGGCTGACACCAGACTGACACCGTCACTAGCGAGGCTGACACCAGACTGACACCGTCACTAGCGAGGCTGACACCAGACTGACACTGTCACGAGGAGAGGCTGACACCAGACCGAAACCGTCACTAGCGAGGCTGACACCAGACGGACCCTGTCACGAGGAGAGGCTGACACCAGACCGAAACCGTCACTAGCGAGGCTGACACCAGACGGACCCTGTCACGAGGAGAGGCTGACACCAGACCGACACCGTCACGAGGAGAGGCTGACACCAGACCAACACCGTCACGAGGAGAGGCTGACACCAGACCGACTCCGTCACTAGCGAGGCTGACACCAGACCGACCCCGTCACGAGGCGAGGATGACACCAGACCGACACCGTTACTAGCGAGGATGACACCAGACCGACACCGTCACGAGGCGAGGCTGACACCAGACCGACACCGTCACGAGGCGAGGCTGACACCAGACCGACCCCGTCACTAGCGAGGCTGACACCAGACCGACCCCGTCACTAGCGAGGCTGACACCAGACGGACACCGTCACGAGGAGAGGCTGACACCAGACGGACACCGTCACGAGGAGAGGCTGACACCAGACTATAACCGTCACTAGCGAGGCTGACACCAGACTGACACCGTCACGAGGAGAGGCTGACACCAGACTGACACCGTCACGAGGAGAGGCTGACACCAGACTGACACCGTCACTAGCGAGGCTGACACCAGACTGACACCGTCACTAGCGAGGCTGACACCAGACTGACACCGTCACTAGCGAGGCTGACACTAGACTGACACCGTCACGAGGAGAGGCTGACACCAGACTGACACCGTCACGAGGAGAGGCTGACACCAGACCGAAATCGTCACTAGCGAGGCTGACACCAGACGGACCCTGTCACGAGGAGAGGCTGACACCAGACCGACTCCGTCACTAGCGAGGCTGACACCAGACCGACCCCGTCACGAGGCGAGGATGACACCAGACCGACACCGTCACTAGCGAGGATGACACCAGACCGACACCGTCACGAGGCGAGGCTGACACTAGACCGACACCGTCACGAGGCAAGGCTGACACCAGACCGACCCCGTCACTAGCGAGGCTGACACCAGACCGACCCCGTCACTAGCGAGGCTGACACCAGACGGACACCGTCACGAGGAGAGGCTGACACCAGACTGAAACCGTCACTAGCGAGGCTGACACCAGACTGACACCGTCACGAGGAGAGGCTGACACCAGACCGACCCCGTCACGAGGAGAGGCTGACACCAGACCGACCCCGTCACTAGCGAGGCTGACACCAGACTGACACCGTCACGAGGAGAGGCTGACACCAGACTGACACCGTCACGAGGAGAGGCTGACACCAGACTGACACCGTCACTAGCGAGGCTGACACCAGACTGACACCGTCACTAGCGAGGCTGACACCAGACTGACACCGTCACGAGGAGAGGCTGACACCAGACCAAAACCGTCACTAGCGAGGCTGACACCAGACGGACCCTGTCACGAGGAGAGGCTGACACCAGACCGACACCGTCACGAGGAGAGGCTGACACCAGACCGACTCCATCACTAGCGAGGCTGACACCAGACTGACCCCGTCACGAGGCGAGGATGACACCAGGCCGACACCGTCACTAGCGAGGATGACACCAGACCGACACCGTCACGAGGCGAGGCTGACACCAGACCGACCCCGTCACTAGCGAGGCTGACACCAGACCGACCCCGTCACTAGCAAGGCTGACACCAGACGGACACCGTCACGAGGAGAGGCTGACACCAGACTGAAACCGTCACTAGCGAGGCTGACACCAGACTGACACCGTCACGAGGAGAGGCTGACACCAGACTGAAACCGTCACTAGCGAGGCTGACACCAGACTGACACCGTCACTAGCGAGGCTGACACCAGACTGACACCGTCACGAGGAGAGGCTGACACCAGACCGACCCCGTCACGAGGAGAGGCTGACACCAGACGGACCCCGTCACGAGGAGAGGCTGACACCAGACCGACACCGTCACGAGGAGAGGCTGACACCAGACTGAAACCGTCACTAGCGAGGCTGACACCAGACCGACACCGTCACGAGGAGAGGCTGACACCAGACTGACACCGTCACGAGGAGAGGCTGACACCAGACTGACACCGTCACTAGCGAGGCTGACACCAGACTGACACCGTCACTAGCGAGGCTGACACCAGACTGACACCGTCACGAGGAGAGGCTGACACCAGACCGAAACCGTCACTAGCGAGACTGACACCAGACGGACCCTGTCACGAGGAGAGGCTGACACCAGACCGACACCGTCACAAGGAGAGGCTGACACCAGACCGACACCGTCACGAGGAGAGGCTGACACCAGACCGACCCCGTCACGAGGAGAGGCTGACACCAGACCGACCCCGTCACGAGGAGAGGCTGACACCAGACCGACCCCGTCACGAGGAGAGGCTGACACCAGACCGACTCCGTCACTAGCGAGGCTGAAACCAGACCGACCCCGTCACGAGGCGAGGATGACACCAGACCGACACCGTCACTAGCGAGGATGACACCAGACCGACACCGTCACGAGGCGAGGCTGACACCAGACCGACACCGTCACGAGGCGAGGCTGACACCAGACCGACCCCGTCACTAGCGAGGCTGACACCAGACCGACCCCGTCACTAGCGAGGCTGACACCAGACGGACACCGTCACAAGGAGAGGCTGACACCAGACTGAAACCGTCACTAGCGAGGCTGACACCAGACTGATACCGTCACGAGGAGAGGCTGACACCAGACTGACACCGTCACGAGGAGAGGCTGACACCAGACTGAAACCGTCACTAGCGAGGCTGACACCAGACTGACACCGTCACGAGGAGAGGCTGACACCAGACTGAAACCGTCACTAGCGAGGCTGACACCAGACTGACACCGTCACGAGGAGAGGCTGACACCAGACTGAAACCGTCACTAGCGAGGCTGACACCAGACTGACACCGTCACTAGCGAGGCTGACACCAGACTGACACCGTCACGAGGAGAGGCTGACACCAGACTGAAACCGTCACTAGCGAGGCTGACACCAGACCGACCCCGTCACGAGGAGAGGCTGACACCAGACGGACCCCGTCACGAGGAGAGGCTGACACCAGACGGACCCCGTCACGAGGAGAGGCTGACACCAGACCGACACCGTCACGAGGAGAGGCTGACACCAGACCGACCCCGTCACGAGGAGAGGCTGACACCAGACCGACCCCGTCACTAGCGAGGCTGACACCAGACTGACACCGTCACGAGGAGAGGCTGACACCAGACGGACACCGTCACGAGGAGAGGCTGACACCAGACTGAAACCGTCACTAGCGAGGCTGACACCAGACTGACACCGTCACGAGGAGAGGCTGACACCAGACTGACACCGTCACGAGGAGAGGCTGACACCAGACTGACACCGTCACTAGCGAGGCTGACACCAGACTGACACCGTCACTAGCGAGGCTGACACCAGACTGACACCGTCACGAGGAGAGGCTGACACCAGACCGAAACCGTCACTAGCGAGGCTGACACCAGACGGACCCTGTCACGAGGAGAGGCTGACACCAGACCGACACCGTCACGAGGAGAGGCTGACACCAGACCGACACCGTCACGAGGAGAGGCTGACACCAGACCGACCCCGTCACGAGGAGAGGCTGACACCAGACTGACACCGTCACGAGGAGAGGCTGACACCAGACTGAAACCGTCACTAGCGAGGCTGACACCAGACTGACACCGTCACGAGGAGAGGCTGACACCAGACTGACACCGTCACGAGGAGAGGCTGACACCAGACTGACACCGTCACGAGGAGAGGCTGACACCAGACCGACACCGTCACGAGGAGAGGCTGACACCAGACCGACTCCGTCACTAGCGAGGCTGACACCAGACCGACCCGTCACGAGGCGAGGATGACACCAGACCGACACCGTCACTAGCGAGGATGACACCAGACCGACACCGTCACGAGGCGAGGCTGACACCAGACCGACACCGTCACGAGGCGAGGCTGACACCAGACCGACCCCGTCACTAGCGAGGCTGACACCAGACCGACCCCGTCACTAGCGAGGCTGACACAAGACGGACACCGTCACGAGGAGAGGCTGACACCAGACTGAAACCGTCACTAGCGAGGCTGACACCAGACTGACACCGTCACGAGGAGAGGCTGACACCAGACTGACACCGTCACGAGGAGAGGCTGACACCAGACTGAAACCGTCACTAGCGAGGCTGACACCAGACTGACACCGTCACGAGGAGAGGCTGACACCAGACTGACACCGTCACGAGGAGAGGCTGACACCAGACCGACCCCGTCACTAGCGAGGCTGACACCAGACTGACACTGTCACGAGGAGAGGCTGACACCAGACGGACACCGTCACGAGGAGAGGCTGACACCAGACTGAAACCGTCACTAGCGAGGCTGACACCAGACTGACACCGTCACGAGGAGAGGCTGACACCAGACTGACACCGTCACGAGAAGAGGCTGACACCAGGACCGACCCCGTCACTAGCAAGGCTGACACCAGACGGACACCGTCACGAGGAGAGGCTGACACCAGACTGAAACCGTCACTAGCGAGGCTGACACCAGACTGACACCGTCACGAGGAGAGGCTGACACCAGACTGAAACCGTCACTAGCGAGGCTGACACCAGACTGACACCGTCACTAGCGAGGCTGACACCAGACTGACACCGTCACGAGGAGAGGCTGACACCAGACCGACCCCGTCACGAGGAGAGGCTGACACCAGACGGACCCCGTCACGAGGAGAGGCTGACACCAGACCGACACCGTCACGAGGAGAGGCTGACACCAGACTGAAACCGTCACTAGCGAGGCTGACACCAGCCCGACACCGTCACGAGGAGAGGCTGACACCAGACTGACACCGTCACGAGGAGAGGCTGACACCAGACTGACACCGTCACTAGCGAGGCTGACACCAGACTGACACCGTCACTAGCGAGGCTGACACCAGACTGACACCGTCACGAGGAGAGGCTGACACCAGACCGAAACCGTCACTAGCGAGACTGACACCAGACGGACCCTGTCACGAGGAGAGGCTGACACCAGACCGACACCGTCACAAGGAGAGGCTGACACCAGACCGACACCGTCACGAGGAGAGGCTGACACCAGACCGACCCCGTCACGAGGAGAGGCTGACACCAGACCGACCCCGTCACGAGGAGAGGCTGACACCAGACCGACCCCGTCACGAGGAGAGGCTGACACCAGACCGACTCCGTCACTAGCGAGGCTGAAACCAGACCGACCCCGTCACGAGGCGAGGATGACACCAGACCGACACCGTCACTAGCGAGGATGACACCAGACCGACACCGTCACGAGGCGAGGCTGACACCAGACCGACACCGTCACGAGGCGAGGCTGACACCAGACCGACCCCGTCACTAGCGAGGCTGACACCAGACCGACCCCATCACTAGCGAGGCTGACACCAGACGGACACCGTCACAAGGAGAGGCTGACACCAGACTGAAACCGTCACTAGCGAGGCTGACACCAGACTGATACCGTCACGAGGAGAGGCTGACACCAGACTGACACCGTCACGAGGAGAGGCTGACACCAGACTGAAACCGTCACTAGCGAGGCTGACACCAGACTGACACCGTCACGAGGAGAGGCTGACACCAGACTGAAACCGTCACTAGCGAGGCTGACACCAGACTGACACCGTCACGAGGAGAGGCTGACACCAGACTGAAACCGTCACTAGCGAGGCTGACACCAGACTGACACCGTCACTAGCGAGGCTGACACCAGACTGACACCGTCACGAGGAGAGGCTGACACCAGACTGACACCGTCACGAGAAGAGGCTGACACCAGACCGACCCCGTCACTAGCAAGGCTGACACCAGACGGACACCGTCACGAGGAGAGGCTGACACCAGACTGAAACCGTCACTAGCGAGGCTGACACCAGACTGACACCGTCACGAGGAGAGGCTGACACCAGACTGAAACCGTCACTAGCGAGGCTGACACCAGACTGACACCGTCACTAGCGAGGCTGACACCAGACTGACACCGTCACGAGGAGAGGCTGACACCAGACCGACCCCGTCACGAGGAGAGGCTGACACCAGACGGACCCCGTCACGAGGAGAGGCTGACACCAGACCGACACCGTCACGAGGAGAGGCTGACACCAGACTGAAACCGTCACTAGCGAGGCTGACACCAGACCGACACCGTCACGAGGAGAGGCTGACACCAGACTGACACCGTCACGAGGAGAGGCTGACACCAGACTGACACCGTCACTAGCGAGGCTGACACCAGACTGACACCGTCACTAGCGAGGCTGACACCAGACTGACACCGTCACGAGGAGAGGCTGACACCAGACCGAAACCGTCACTAGCGAGACTGACACCAGACGGACCCTGTCACGAGGAGAGGCTGACACCAGACCGACACCGTCACAAGGAGAGGCTGACACCAGACCGACACCGTCACGAGGAGAGGCTGACACCAGACCGACCCCATCACGAGGAGAGGCTGACACCAGACCGACCCCGTCACGAGGAGAGGCTGACACCAGACCGACCCCGTCACGAGGAGAGGCTGACACCAGACCGACTCCGTCACTAGCGAGGCTGAAACCAGACCGACCCCGTCACGAGGCGAGGATGACACCAGACCGACACCGTCACTAGCGAGGATGACACCAGACCGACACCGTCACGAGGCGAGGCTGACACCAGACCGACACCGTCACGAGGCGAGGCTGACACCAGACCGACCCCGTCACTAGCGAGGCTGACACCAGACCGACCCCGTCACTAGCGAGGCTGACACCAGACGGACACCGTCACAAGGAGAGGCTGACACCAGACTGAAACCGTCACTAGCGAGGCTGACACCAGACTGATACCGTCACGAGGAGAGGCTGACACCAGACTGACACCGTCACGAGGAGAGGCTGACACCAGACTGAAACCGTCACTAGCGAGGCTGACACCAGACTGACACCGTCACGAGGAGAGGCTGACACCAGACTGAAACCGTCACTAGCGAGGCTGACACCAGACTGACACCGTCACGAGGAGAGGCTGACACCAGACTGAAACCGTCACTAGCGAGGCTGACACCAGACTGACACCGTCACTAGCGAGGCTGACACCAGACTGACACCGTCACGAGGAGAGGCTGACACCAGACTGAAACCGTCACTAGCGAGGCTGACACCAGACCGACCCCGTCACGAGGAGAGGCTGACACCAGACGGACCCCGTCACGAGGAGAGGCTGACACCAGACGGACCCCGTCACGAGGAGAGGCTGACACCAGACCGACACCGTCACGAGGAGAGGCTGACACCAGACCGACCCCGTCACGAGGAGAGGCTGACACCAGACCGACCCCGTCACTAGCGAGGCTGACACCAGACTGACACCGTCACGAGGAGAGGCTGACACCAGACGGACACCGTCACGAGGAGAGGCTGACACCAGACTGAAACCGTCACTAGCGAGGCTGACACCAGACTGACACCGTCACGAGGAGAGGCTGACACCAGACTGACACCGTCACGAGGAGAGGCTGACACCAGACTGACACCGTCACTAGCGAGGCTGACACCAGACTGACACCGTCACTAGCGAGGCTGACACCAGACTGACACCGTCACGAGGAGAGGCTGACACCAGACCGAAACCGTCACTAGCGAGGCTGACACCAGACGGACCCTGTCACGAGGAGAGGCTGACACCAGACCGACACCGTCACGAGGAGAGGCTGACACCAGACCGACACCGTCACGAGGAGAGGCTGACACCAGACCGACCCCGTCACGAGGAGAGGCTGACACCAGACTGACACCGTCACGAGGAGAGGCTGACACCAGACTGAAACCGTCACTAGCGAGGCTGACACCAGACTGACACCGTCACGAGGAGAGGCTGACACCAGACTGACACCGTCACGAGGAGAGGCTGACACCAGACTGACACCGTCACGAGGAGAGGCTGACACCAGACCGACACCGTCACGAGGAGAGGCTGACACCAGACCGACTCCGTCACTAGCGAGGCTGACACCAGACCGACCCGTCACGAGGCGAGGATGACACCAGACCGACACCGTCACTAGCGAGGATGACACCAGACCGACACCGTCACGAGGCGAGGCTGACACCAGACCGACACCGTCACGAGGCGAGGCTGACACCAGACCGACCCCGTCACTAGCGAGGCTGACACCAGACCGACCCCGTCACTAGCGAGGCTGACACAAGACGGACACCGTCACGAGGAGAGGCTGACACCAGACTGAAACCGTCACTAGCGAGGCTGACACCAGACTGACACCGTCACGAGGAGAGGCTGACACCAGACTGACACCGTCACGAGGAGAGGCTGACACCAGACTGAAACCGTCACTAGCGAGGCTGACACCAGACTGACACCGTCACGAGGAGAGGCTGACACCAGACTGACACCGTCACGAGGAGAGGCTGACACCAGACCGACCCCGTCACTAGCGAGGCTGACACCAGACTGACACCGTCACGAGGAGAGGCTGACACCAGACGGACACCGTCACGAGGAGAGGCTGACACCAGACTGAAACCGTCACTAGCGAGGCTGACACCAGACTGACACCGTCACGAGGAGAGGCTGACACCAGACTGACACCGTCACGAGAAGAGGCTGACACCAGACTGACACCGTCACTAGCGAGGCTGACACCAGACTGACACCGTCACTAGCGAGGCTGACACCAGACTGACACCGTCACGAGGAGAGGCTGACACCAGACCGAAACCGTCACTAGCGAGGCTGACACCAGACGGACCCTGTCACGAGGAGAGGCTGACACCAGACCGACACCGTCACGAGGAGAGGCTGACACCAGACCGACACCGTCACGAGGAGAGGCTGACACCAGACCGACTCCGTCACTAGCGAGGCTGACACCAGACCGACCCCGTCACGAGGAGAGGCTGACACCAGACCGACCCCGTCACTAGCGAGGCTGACACCAGACTGACACCGTCACGAGGAGAGGCTGACACCAGACTGAAACCGTCACTAGCGAGGCTGACACCAGACTGACACCGTCACTAGCGAGGCTGACACCAGACTGACACCATCACGAGGAGAGGCTGACACCAGACTGAAACCGTCACTAGCGAGGCTGACACCAGACCGACCCCGTCACGAGGAGAGGCTGACACCAGACCGACCCCGTTACGAGGAGAGGCTGACACCAGACGGACCCCGTAACGAGGAGAGGCTGACACCAGACCGACACCGTCACGAGGAGAGGCTGACACCAGACCGACCCCGTCACGAGGAGAGGCTGACACCAGACCGACCCCGTCACTAGCGAGGCTGACACCAGACTGACACCGTCACGAGGAGAGGCTGACACCAGACGGACACCGTCACGAGGAGAGGCTGACACCAGACTGAAACCGTCACTAGCGAGGCTGACACCAGACTGACACCGTCACGAGGAGAGGCTGACACCAGACTGACACCGTCACGAGGAGAGGCTGACACCAGACTGACACCGTCACTAGCGAGGCTGACACCAGACGGACACCGTCACGAGGAGAGGCTGACACCAGACCGACCCCGTCACGAGGAGAGGCTGACACCAGACCGACCCCGTCACGAGGAGAGGCTGACACCAGACCGACCCCGTCACTAGCGAGGCTGACACCAGACTGACACCGTCACGAGGAGAGGCTGACACCAGACGGACACCGTCACGAGGAGAGGCTGACACCAGACTGGAACCGTCACTAGCGAGGCTGACACCAGACTGACACCGTCACGAGGAGAGGCTGACACCAGACTGACACCGTCACGAGGAGAGGCTGACACCAGACTGACACCGTCACTAGCGAGGCTTACACCAGACTGATACCGTCACTAGCGAGGCTGACACCAGACTGACACCGTCACGAGGAGAGGCTGACACCAGACCGAAACCGTCACTAGCGAGGCTGACACCAGACGGACCCTGTCACGAGGAGAGGCTGACACCAGACCGACCCCGTCACGAGGAGAGGCTGACACCAGACCGACACCGTCACGAGGAGAGGCTGACACCAGACCGACTCCGTCACTAGCGAGGCTGACACCAGACCGACCCCGTCACGAGGCGAGGATGACACCAGACCGACACCGTCACTAGCGAGGCTGACACCAGACCGACACCGTCACGAGGCGAGGCTGACACCAGACCGACACCGTCACGAGGCGAGGCTGAAACCAGACCGACCCCGTCACTAGCGAGGCTGACACCAGACCGACCCCGTCACTAGCGAGGCTGACACCAGACGGACACCGTCACGAGGAGAGGCTGACACCAGACGGACCCCGTCACGAGGAGAGGCTGACACCAGACCGACACCGTCACGAGGAGAGGCTGACACCAGACCGACCCCGTCACGAGGAGAGGCTGACACCAGACCGACCCCGTCACTAGCGAGGCTGACACCAGACTGACACCGTCACGAGGAGAGGCTGACACCAGACGGACACCGTCACGAGGAGAGGCTGACACCAGACTGAAACCGTCACTAGCGAGGCTGACACCAGACTGACACCGTCACGAGGAGAGGCTGACACCAGACTGACACCGTCACGGGGAGAGGCTGACACCAGACTGACACCGTCACTAGCGAGGCTGACACCAGACTGACACCGTCACTAGCGAGGCTGACACCAGACTGACACCGTCACTAGCGAGGCTGACACCAGACTGACACCGTCACGAGGAGAGGCTGACACCAGACCGAAACCGTCACTAGCGAGGCTGACACCAGACGGACCCTGTCACGAGGAGAGGCTGACACCAGACCGACACCGTCACGAGGAGAGGCTGACACCAGACCGACACCGTCACGAGGAGAGGCTGACACCAGACTGACTCCGTCACTAGCGAGGCTGACACCAGACTGACACCGTCACGAGGAGAGGCTGACACCAGACTGACACCGTCACGAGGAGAGGCTGACACCAGACTGAAACCGTCACTAGCGAGGCTGACACCAGACTGACACCGTCACGAGGAGAGGCTGACACCAGACTGACACCGTCACGAGGAGAGGCTGACACCAGACTGAAACCGTCACTAGCGAGGCTGACACCAGACCGACCCCGTCACGAGGAGAGGCTGACACCAGACCGACCCCGTCACGAGGAGAGGCTGACACCAGACGGACCCCGTCACGAGGAGAGGCTGACACCAGACCGACACCGTCACGAGGAGAGGCTGACACCAGACCGACCCCGTCACGAGGAGAGGCTGACACCAGACCGACCCCGTCACTAGCGAGGCTGACACCAGACTGACACCGTCACGAGGAGAGGCTGACACCAGACGGACACCGTCACGAGGAGAGGCTGACACCAGACTGAAACCGTCACTAGCGAGGTTGACACCAGACTGACACCGTCACGAGGAGAGGCTGACACCAGACTGACACCGTCACGAGGAGAGGCTGACACCAGACTGAAACCGTCACTAGCGAGGCTGACACCAGACTGACACCGTCACGAGGAGAGGCTGACACCAGACTGAAACCGTCACTAGCGAGGCTGACACCAGACTGACACCGTCACTAGCGAGGCTGACACCAGACTGACACCGTCACGAGGAGAGGTTGACACCAGACTGAAACCGTCACTAGCGAGGCTGACACCAGACCGACCCCGTCACGAGGAGAGGCTGACACCAGACCGACCCCGTCACGAGGAGAGGCTGACACCAGACGGACCCCGTCACGAGGAGAGGCTGACACCAGACCGACACCGTCACGAGGAGAGGCTGACACCAGACCGACCCCGTCACGAGGAGAGGCTGACACCAGACCGACCCCGTCACTAGCGAGGCTGACACCAGACGGACACCGTCACGAGGAGAGGCTGACACCAGACTGAAACCGTCACTAGCGAGGCTGACACCAGACTGACACCGTCACGAGGAGAGGCTGACACCAGACCGACCCCGTCACGAGGAGAGGCTGACACCAGACCGACCCCGTCACGAGGAGAGGCTGACACCAGACGGACCCCGTCACGAGGAGAGGCTGACACCAGACCGACACCGTCACGAGGAGAGGCTGACACCAGACCGACCCCGTCACTAGCGAGGCTGACACCAGACTGACACCGTCACGAGGAGAGGCTGACACCAGACGGACACCGTCACGAGGAGAGGCTGACACCAGACCGACCCCGCCACGAGGCGAGGATGACACCAGACCGACACCGTCACTAGCGAGGATGACACCAGACCGACACCGTCACAAGGCGAGGCTGACACCAGACCGACCCCGTCACTAGCGAGGCTGACACCAGACCGACCCCGTCACTAGCGAGGCTGACACCAGACTGACACCGTCACGAGGAGAGGCTGACACCAGACTGAAACCGTCACTAGCGAGGCTGACACCAGACTGACACCGTCACGAGGAGAGGCTGACACCAGACTGACACCGTCACGAGGAGAGGCTGACACCAGACTGAAACCGTCACTAGCGAGGCTGACACCAGACTGACACCGTCACGAGGAGAGGCTGACACCAGACTGACACCGTCACGAGGAGAGGCTGACACCAGACTGACACCGTCACTAGCGAGGCTGACACCAGACTGACACCGTCACTAGCGAGGCTGACACCAGACTGACACCGTCACGAGGAGAGGCTGACACCAGACCGAAACCGTCACTAGCGAGGCTGACACCAGACGGACCCTGTCACGAGGAGAGGCTGACACCAGACCGAAACCGTCACTAGCGAGGCTGACACCAGACGGACCCTGTCACGAGGAGAGGCTGACACCAGACCGACACCGTCACGAGGAGAGGCTGACACCAGACCAACACCGTCACGAGGAGAGGCTGACACCAGACCGACTCCGTCACTAGCGAGGCTGACACCAGACCGACCCCGTCACGAGGCGAGGATGACACCAGACCGACACCGTTACTAGCGAGGATGACACCAGACCGACACCGTCACGAGGCGAGGCTGACACCAGACCGACACCGTCACGAGGCGAGGCTGACACCAGACCGACCCCGTCACTAGCGAGGCTGACACCAGACCGACCCCGTCACTAGCGAGGCTGACACCAGACGGACACCGTCACGAGGAGAGGCTGACACCAGACGGACACCGTCACGAGGAGAGGCTGACACCAGACTATAACCGTCACTAGCGAGGCTGACACCAGACTATAACCGTCACGAGGAGAGGCTGACACCAGACTGACACCGTCACGAGGAGAGGCTGACACCAGACTGACACCGTCACTAGCGAGGCTGACACCAGACTGACACCGTCACTAGCGAGGCTGACACCAGACTGACACCGTCACTAGCGAGGCTGACACCAGACTGACACCGTCACGAGGAGAGGCTGACACCAGACTGACACCGTCACGAGGAGAGGCTGACACCAGACCGAAATCGTCACTAGCGAGGCTGACACCAGACGGACCCTGTCACGAGGAGAGGCTGACACCAGACCGACTCCGTCACTAGCGAGGCTGACACCAGACCGACCCCGTCACGAGGCGAGGATGACACCAGACCGACACCGTCACGAGGCGAGGCTGACACCAGACCGACACCGTCACGAGGCGAGGCTGACACTAGACCGACACCGTCACGAGGCAAGGCTGACACCAGACCGACCCCGTCACTAGCGAGGCTGACACCAGACCGACCCCGTCACTAGCGAGGCTGACACCAGACGGACACCGTCACGAGGAGAGGCTGACACCAGACTGAAACCGTCACTAGCGAGGCTGACACCAGACTGACACCGTCACGAGGAGAGGCTGACACCAGACCGACCCCGTCACGAGGAGAGGCTGACACCAGACCGACCCCGTCACTAGCGAGGCTGACACCAGACTGACACCGTCACGAGGAGAGGCTGACACCAGACTGACACCGTCACGAGGAGAGGCTGACACCAGACTGACACCGTCACTAGCGAGGCTGACACCAGACTGACACCGTCACTAGCGAGGCTGACACCAGACTGACACCGTCACGAGGAGAGGCTGACACCAGACCGAAACCGTCACTAGCGAGGCTGACACCAGACGGACCCTGTCACGAGGAGAGGCTGACACCAGACCGACACCGTCACGAGGAGAGGCTGACACCAGACCGACTCCATCACTAGCGAGGCTGACACCAGACTGACCCCGTCACGAGGCGAGGATGACACCAGGCCGACACCGTCACTAGCGAGGATGACACCAGACCGACACCGTCACGAGGCGAGGCTGACACCAGACCGACCCCGTCACTAGCGAGGCTGACACCAGACCGACCCCGTCACTAGCAAGGCTGACACCAGACGGACACCGTCACGAGGAGAGGCTGACACCAGACTGAAACCGTCACTAGCGAGGCTGACACCAGACTGACACCGTCACGAGGAGAGGCTGACACCAGACTGAAACCGTCACTAGCGAGGCTGACACCAGACTGACACCGTCACTAGCGAGGCTGACACCAGACTGACACCGTCACGAGGAGAGGCTGACACCAGACCGACCCCGTCACGAGGAGAGGCTGACACCAGACGGACCCCGTCACGAGGAGAGGCTGACACCAGACCGACACCGTCACGAGGAGAGGCTGACACCAGACTGAAACCGTCACTAGCGAGGCTGACACCAGACTGACACCGTCACGAGGAGAGGCTGACACCAGACTGACACCGTCACGAGGAGAGGCTGACACCAGACTGACACCGTCACTAGCGAGGCTGACACCAGACTGACACCGTCACTAGCGAGGCTGACACCAGACTGACACCGTCACGAGGAGAGGCTGACACCAGACCGAAACCGTCACTAGCGAGACTGACACCAGACGGACCCTGTCACGAGGAGAGGCTGACACCAGACCGACACCGTCACAAGGAGAGGCTGACACCAGACCGACACCGTCACGAGGAGAGGCTGACACCAGACCGACCCCGTCACGAGGAGAGGCTGACACCAGACCGACCCCGTCACGAGGAGAGGCTGACACCAGACCGACACCGTCACGAGGAGAGGCTGACACCAGACCGACCCCGTCACGAGGAGAGGCTGACACCAGACCGACTCCGTCACTAGCGAGGCTGAAACCAGACCGACCCCGTCACGAGGCGAGGATGACACCAGACCGACACCGTCACTAGCGAGGATGACACCAGACCGACACCGTCACGAGGCGAGGCTGACACCAGACCGACACCGTCACGAGGCGAGGCTGACACCAGACCGACCCCGTCACTAGCGAGGCTGACACCAGACCGACCCCGTCACTAGCGAGGCTGACACCAGACGGACACCGTCACAAGGAGAGGCTGACACCAGACTGAAACCGTCACTAGCGAGGCTGACACCAGACTGATACCGTCACGAGGAGAGGCTGACACCAGACTGACACCGTCACGAGGAGAGGCTGACACCAGACTGAAACCGTCACTAGCGAGGCTGACACCAGACTGACACCGTCACGAGGAGAGGCTGACACCAGACTGAAACCGTCACTAGCGAGGCTGACACCAGACTGACACCGTCACGAGGAGAGGCTGACACCAGACTGAAACCGTCACTAGCGAGGCTGACACCAGACTGACACCGTCACTAGCGAGGCTGACACCAGACTGACACCGTCACGAGGAGAGGCTGACACCAGACTGAAACCGTCACTAGCGAGGCTGACACCAGACCGACCCCGTCACGAGGAGAGGCTGACACCAGACGGACCCCGTCACGAGGAGAGGCTGACACCAGACGGACCCCGTCACGAGGAGAGGCTGACACCAGACCGACACCGTCACGAGGAGAGGCTGACACCAGACCGACCCCGTCACGAGGAGAGGCTGACACCAGACCGACCCCGTCACTAGCGAGGCTGACACCAGACTGACACCGTCACGAGGAGAGGCTGACACCAGACGGACACCGTCACGAGGAGAGGCTGACACCAGACTGACACCGTCACGAGGAGAGGCTGACACCAGACTGACACCGTCACTAGCGAGGCTGACACCAGACTGACACCGTCACTAGCGAGGCTGACACCAGACTGACACCGTCACGAGGAGAGGCTGACACCAGACCGAAACCGTCACTAGCGAGGCTGACACCAGACGGACCCTGTCACGAGGAGAGGCTGACACCAGACCGACACCGTCACGAGGAGAGGCTGACACCAGACCGACACCGTCACGAGGAGAGGCTGACACCAGACCGACCCCGTCACGAGGAGAGGCTGACACCAGACTGACACCGTCACGAGGAGAGGCTGACACCAGACTGAAACCGTCACTAGCGAGGCTGACACCAGACTGACACCGTCACGAGGAGAGGCTGACACCAGACCGACCCCGTCACGAGGAGAGGCTGACACCAGACGGACCCCGTCACGAGGAGAGGCTGACACCAGACCGACACCGTCACGAGGAGAGGCTGACACCAGACTGACACCGTCACTAGCGAGGCTGACACCAGACTGACACCGTCACGAGGAGAGGCTGACACCAGACTGACACCGTCACGAGGAGAGGCTAACACCAGACTGAAACCGTCACTAGCGAGGCTGACACCAGACGGACCCTGTCACGAGGAGAGGCTGACACCAGACCGACACCGTCACGAGGAGAGGCTGACACCAGACCGACACCGTCACGAGGAGAGGCTGACACCAGACCGACCCCGTCACGAGGAGAGGCTGACACCAGACTGACACCGTCACGAGGAGAGGCTGACACCAGACTGAAACCGTCACTAGCGAGGCTGACACCAGACTGACACCGTCACGAGGAGAGGCTGACACCAGACTGACACCGTCACGAGGAGAGGCTGACACCAGACTGACACCGTCACGAGGAGAGGCTGACACCAGACCGACACCGTCACGAGGAGAGGCTGACACCAGACCGACTCCGTCACTAGCGAGGCTGACACCAGACCGACC